>NC_056741.1:863646175-863946175 GCF_019279795.1 Protopterus annectens | reverse complement strand
GGCAATCTTGTCTTGAGCCCCAGCAGCTGAAGGATCCTGAACCACTTCACCTAGTTCCTTGAGAATATCTCTTTGAAGTCTGGTGAAATGACAAAGGTAGTTCAGCGAACGCATAGCAAAGGTCGCTGAAGAAAACATCCGCTTACCATACCTATCCATGGTCACAGAATCTTTGTTAGGAGGATGGACAGGCACGGAAGGATCCACAAGTTCTTTCTTGGTGGCCGCCGCCACCACCATAGCATCCACAGAAACGCCCTTAGAAAGAAACTGCTTGTCTGAAGGGGCCGTAATAAATTTGGATGGCCTCCTGGGGACAGGTTCCACAGAATCTGGGGCTGCCCACGCCTTCCGAGCCACTACCTGCATAAGTGGGTCGAAAGGCGGAGACACCCAGGAGGTGGAGGGTCGGGATCCAAAGCCTCAGGTATACCCGACTCATCCTCGGAGGGTCAATGGAAGCCAGTTCCCCTCTGTTTGAGGAGTTCAAGGATGTCTGAAAAGGAGACATCCTCAGAGGGGACCGGAACCCTCCGACTCATCTAAGTCGGTATCAGATGTTGTAGACTCAGGGAGTCTGTGTGTTTCCTCTACACATCCTCTTCCAGGGGGGTTCCCCGGGATAAGGGAGAAACCTCGAAGAGGAAGTTATTCCCAATGGGGAAACCTGGGGCGATGGATCCCTGGGCCCGAGAGCAAGAGGCTGGCAAGAGACATCAACAGGCACCAAGAGGGAGGAGCTAAAGGGATGAACGCTGACCTGGCTCAGGTGCCAGGACACTCCTCATCACCTCAAAGACTCCTCTCCCAGGGAGGCCAAAATACTCCCGCCAAGAAACAGGAATTCCCGGCTCCACTGAGAGAGAAGGCTCGAGGCGATGTCGGTGCCGAGCTTACCAAAGCCAAGCCCCTCCCGAGAGGGGTCGGACAAGGGTCCGATGCCACCAGCCCCGGAGCCGACTAGAGAAACTCGACGACCGGATCCCTCCAAGGAAGGTCTCATGGAGGAGATCGGAGCCAAGACGACAGAGCCGAAGGGGATGTATCGGGCGGGTCGGGCCGACACGGTCGATATCCCGGCTCCGAACTCTGGAGGAGAGTCGGAGGAGGAAGTTCAAGGGGAGGAGCATAGGAGCACAGCCGTCTGCTGAGACGGGCTATGGAGCATTTGGGCTAGTGCTCAGACTTCAACAGCCTGCTTACCACCCTCTCTAAATCGTGGTCAGACAGCCTGGAAGATCTCGATGACTCCGGCGACTCCAAAGAAGGGGACCGAGATCTCCTTGGACGGCCATCGGAGCCGACGTCCTCTGATGGAGCCAAGGCGCCCGATACTGATAACACGCCAGCCGGAGCCGACAAGGCAACTGTAGACTGAGTGTCGGTAGGAACCGACACTATCACATCAGAGGAAGAAAGATCGGCTCCAGCCGGAGGCGATCTCGACTCAGAAGGAGTCGGAGCCACCGGGGAAGGCATAACCACTGTAGCCTGAACCTTAGGTAGCTTTGAAGGTTTACTCGACCCAGTCTTAGTGGGTGAACCTTCTGGCTTTAATAAGCCACGGAGGATTAACTTGTTCCTCCTCTCCTGCAGGACTCTCTTGCTAAAAGAATGACATATAGCACAGGAGTCCTGCAGGTGTAAAGGCACAAGAAGTGTGACCGTCTGTCAGAGACATCTTCTGACAGCACGAGTCACACTTCTTGAAGCCTGAGACCTTTCCTTCCCTAGACATAGTCTAAGCAAAAACACACACACACACACACACACACTGAACAGTCACACTATTAATCCCAAAAACACACACACAGATAGGGATTAAGAAAGAGAGGCCTAGGCCTAACTGAAAAATAACTTTAGAAATTAACTTGAAAGTTTAATTAAAGGGGGAATAGGGTGGGCTGTAGAAAAACTACACACTATCTGATTATTAAGAAGAAGGGGAGAGAAAAAAACCCTGACTAACTTGTTTGAAAATTCAAACTCACCTGAGCTGGCAAAAAGAGACCTCTTCGCAAAGCGGCAAACGAGATCTGAGGTAGTCTCGCCTTGCATCATGGGATATAGGGATGCCTCGAGCTGGTAAAAGGAGTTCTCAAGCTAAGCAAGTGCCGAGTCGGAGCCAAGGATCGGCTCCGAACCCATCCAGCAAGAATGAAGGCGAGATTGACAACTTAACATCTAACATTAACAGTTTCTCCACAGAAAAACGTAGCTTTAAACAACTTTTAACTTTTGATCAGAAAAGTAAAAAATAGCACTCATCTAAAAGTACATACAAGTCACAAGGCAGTCAACAAAAACATTTTTCCTGACTTAAAAGTAGGTTTGACAGAAAAAAGTAACTTTTCTGTGACAAAAAGTAAAGTGGAAGTTAGTTTCCCCAAAAGGGAACTTATCTGCCCAGCAATAGAACAATGTTGGCTGACCGTTGAGCCTCGAAAGCCCACAGAGGATACCTCGTCTTCACGGCAGGAAAGCTCTGAATGACTTGGAGCCAAAACCTAACTATTAGTCAGCTCAGCTTGAGCTAATGGTTTGGGCATGTGGAAAGTGCCCTGAAGCTTTGAAAGTTGGTTGCATGTTATATCCTATGCAGGATATAACCCATATAGCTTAAGCTAATACAGCAGTGATCATACTGATTAACAATTATAAGTCCTACCCATAAGCATTTTAGACTGTTTTGGAGCATTCAGTGGAGTTTTCATTTTTAGTAACTTAGCAGGCACTGGGAAAGGTAAGACTGTATGGTGCTTCATAGCCTTTCCTATGACAGCAATGAGACCTCTTCCTTAGTCAGCACTGTGGCATACAGGGATAAAGCCCTGGCCATGGCTATGGCCCTGGTGACCTGGGCTCACTTAGCAGCTCCGGTGTCTGAGGCTGTTGAATGGAAAGTACATGGCCATCCTTATGGCAGGAACCCACAGGGGATGAAGAAATTCTGACTGTGGACCTCAGTAATTTCAGCCCACACTACTACATTCCATTTCAGAGCAGCACTCTGACTTTACTGTTGAAAAGCAACTGGATGGATCATTTAGGAAATTATAACCTCAGGGTCTTCTGACATAAAGAAGTATGAGTATGGAGGAGTTCAGTGCCCTTATTCATCCACTGGGTGCATTAATATGTACTAATGCATAAAGGTGAATGTGTGGCTTACTTATATTGGGTGTCATGGACAAGGGACTGGCACACAATACCATGTCAGCCAAAAGTGGTACATACTGAAGAGAAGCCTGCGCTGAGCCAGGTAATTGTTTCATACTCTATTCCTTCACTACTCAAGCTACTAGACATCAAGAACTTGCTGTCTATCCCATTAAATACAAACCTTGGTGCAAGACCACTAAAGAGACTCACCTCTACTGTGGCCTTCTGGCCTGATTGTGTGTGAGGGATCATCCCTTGACAGACGCTGTCAGTCTCAAGTACTGCTGATCCATGACAATGGTCACTCAAGGGACTTCTTAAGTTGGTCAACCTCAAGATTCAGCCAGTCAGTTAGGAGGCTGGATGGCACAAGAATGCTGGGACACACTCCCTAGGTGGAAGCATGAGTGCATCTTCTCTGGTCTCTACATTTGCCACCAAGACAGAAGCTAGGGTTGGTTTAGTTCCTGCTAGACGAGGATGGCCTCATCATCTGCAGGAACAAGAGTAGTGCTTTATCCCTGAACCTATTTGCCGCGACTTCAGTATGCATGTCCTTGTGGCAGTGTTCCAACGTTTGCCTGGATTACAAGAGGGCCTTCATGCTTGACTTTGCATAACAGTCTTTCAATAGAATTCATCTTTTTGGTCCTAAGGTAAGCCAAAAGCTTCTCCATATGGTACCTTCAAGTAGGATTTAACTACAAATACTTGTGGCAATTTTTCATATGCTGTTCCCAATTTGTTGGCTACATGAACACATACTGTACTGTAAGAATGATTGCAGAATTTCACTGATGACTGCAATGAACATGAAGACTACCATGCCAGTAGTTGAAAAAAAAAATGTCAGACAAAGGGGATGTTCCTACTTACACTGCAAGCATTATATGACAGTGTGCATCTGTAAAGGTGTACAGATGCCCCAGAAATGAGATCTTCTAATACTTTTGCAGAATGGTGAGTGGTAGAGAAAATTAATTCTTCTAAGGACCCATCAAGGTACGTCAGCTTTTCTGATTCATGTTCACAGCAAATCAAACAGCTATCCATAACTAAACTTTGGAAAAAGATGCTACTAGTTTAAAATATGAGAGTTCTCCAAGACATCCATTAAAGCTGTAAACATTTCCTACTACGTACGATAAATAAAAAAATCTAAGCATTTAATTGTAACAGATTTTAAGGCAGGAAAATAGTAGTAACAGGGAAAGAAAAAATGAAAACATGGAATTAAAATTTATTGTCTTAGAACAAGTGATACCTGATATAAGGGGTGGTAAATGGGAGGCTAGATTAGAATATCGAGAGTTATATTGGCAGCTCAAGCTACATGCAGGTAAACCACCTGGTTTAAATGAAAATATAAATATAGGTAGTGTCCTCAAATTAAGAATAGCTCGTTTATAATTTTATAGTATGTTATGAGTATTGTATTTTTAAGATTTATACTTGCAGTATGTATTGAACTATTGTGTGGGCTTCATTTTTTGTCTTGGGATTTATCATTCATTAATCAAAGTATGGTTAGAGATTTATTTAGGTAAGAATACCTTTAAACGAAGTGGTATAACAATGTTTTGAGATAGGTCTCAAGATGTTTAATTTGTGATGATTTTTTATAATATATATTTTTTAGATTTAGACATGACAATATTTTTAAATAAGTACTTTTACTTGTTAATTAAGAGATGGGTTTAATTCAATCAAAATAAGTCATGTGACTCTCTGACATACTATTTAATTCAGGTTAATTGAACACAGAAACTGTTTGACTTTGAAGAAGCTCGGTATTGACTGAGCGAAAGCGCTTGTTTTAAGTACTGTTTGCTGTTTTTACTTCATTAAAAGTGGTTTTATTTACAACTATTTTCGTCAGTGAGTTCTGGGTCCCGTTACTGCGTGGCATTTTTTGGATTATTGGCTTGTTCTATTTGCTTTAACCACACACACTCACAAAAGTAGTTAATTAAAGTTGCCATGTCTCTTAGCCCTAATGCCATTGCCTGCAACTGAGCTAAACAACGTAAAGAAGATGCCATTTCACACACATGTTATGCCTGCAAGCTTGAGCCGTTACGTAAAAGGAATCACCATTCAAAATAAGCACTGGAACAAAGTAAAGCTGCCGGTTCATACACATTATGCCTGCAAGCTAAGCCGTTAAGTAAAAAAGAGTCACTATTCAAAAGTGGTTCAAGAAGCTGCCATTTCTCTCAGCCGTAATACCTGTAAGCTAAACATACTCTCAAATGTTATGCCTGCATTCTGCAAGCTGAGCCAAGCGCAGTAAACAAAGTAAAGAAGCTGCCATTTCTGCAAGCTGTTGCTGAGACGTTAAGTAAAAGGAATCACTGTTCAATCAAAGGCAATGCCTGCAAGCAGCTGAGCCAAGCACAGTAAACAAAGTAAAGAAGCTGCCCTTTCAAAGACACACACACACACTGCATTTGCCGGCTTTACACAGCAAAGTACCTTCTGTCAATGGTCCTTTCTGTCTGGTTAGTCCTCCTGCAACAGACACTTTCAGCTCTACAGTTGTCAGTTGAAGAAATCCTGCCCGAACGGCAGTTCGTTCATTAAACAGCAGAGCAGACACTTCCTGCCCAAACAGTAGTGCATTCCGAGTCCGACTGGCTTAAAAAGTAAATAAATCCTCCTGCCGTGGCTTAGAAATATCCTGTGTTCTATCACCCGAACAGCAGTCCACTATTCAAATAGACGCGTGGCATGTTGACGGAGCTGACGTCATCACGCACGTGATGACGTCAGCTCCGAAAGCGCGAAAATCAAAAAAATACTTTTGAAAAATCGGGGATTGTGGCACCCTACTATTGGCACCCCAAAACTCAGTAAAATCCGAGTAATTTGGGACAGTTAAGAGGTCTGTGTAACTAACAAACAATGACTTCATCATCTTTGATTTCCTATACTTTATGAATCTTTTTATACAACCTATACTTCTATAACTATCTTTAACCAACTGGTTGATATTTTTAGAAAAACTCATAGCTGGATCACCCCATGTCTTTTTAAATAGTCTACAGTTTCAATCACTGTGTGCTGTATTAAATATTCACCTTTCAATTTGCTTAGTTTTTGATGTATTTATCAGCATATTATTTTCCTGTGCCCAAATGGTCAATTTAGTCAAGTTATTTTGCAGACATGCCTTATCTGTAACACATGTAATCAATTTACCTAATTTCAGGTCATCTGCATATAGACTATAGAACACCTCAGATGAAAAAGTTAGGTCTGAAAGATACAATCAAAACAAGTAAGGGCCTAGGACAGAGCCCCGTGGGACACCCTGAATGTAACCAAGAATTTCACCTGTGCAGTTGCTGTATGATACTTGCCATGTCCTATTTGTAAGCCATGCAGCTATCCATCTTATCAAGAGTACATCAATACCTAGTTGTTCTAATTTATTGATCAGTGTTTTGTGTATAACCCTGTCAAATGCTGAAGTTAAATCTATATAAATTACATCACAGCACAATTTTTCATTCATATCTGTTATTACATTGTTACAGAACATCATGTTACAGGTGGCAATAGATCTATTTTCAACATATAAAAGCTGATATATAGTTTCAAGTCCCAGCCTATCCAGTTCTGACAATAACGTATCCAATATTGCCTTCACTATTATTTTTCCACAACATGAAAGTAGACTTAAGGGTCTATATGACTCTGGGTTTGTCCTACCCCCCCCTTTCCCTTAAAGATCTGTTTAATAAATGCATGTCTACAATCTTGAGGAATCTCCCCATATTTATATTGCCTAGTGAATAAAAGGTATAATGGTACCGTAAGTTCTTGCTGAAGTGTTCTCAAGTTATTGTTAATAATTCCGTCTCCTCCCTGTGCTTTGTTTGGATCCAGTTTACACAGTTCTTTTTCAATATAATCAAATTTAATTCCAGTATCTGTGGTTACCTGAATGTCACTATGACAACTTATCACCCCTTTTGTGGAGCCACACTGTTTTGCATAAGATTTTGTAAATATATCTATAATCTGTTGTATCCGAGTATAAATTTTAGAATCTGCACACAGTTTATCAATTTGTATGTCTTTAGTCCTTCCATATCTTATGCATCTATAAAAATGTTTC
Source organism: Protopterus annectens (assembly GCF_019279795.1). Taxonomy (NCBI): domain Eukaryota; kingdom Metazoa; phylum Chordata; order Ceratodontiformes; family Protopteridae; genus Protopterus; species Protopterus annectens. Next base: position 863,938,890 of record NC_056741.1, on the reverse strand, counting down.
CTGTTATGCCCAATATCTTTATATACATTTTCTTCAAACATTTCTTGATCTTGTCTCATACTATGCTTAATCCGTTTGTCCAGCTTATTTCAGTTTTCAAAGTTGTAGTTCAACCTCTCTTCCATTTCTTATATTTTTTGTCTCTCACCTTAATCAGGTATCCTGTTCTTACAGAAATATATCCCCCTCACATTGTATGCCTAGATCCTGATGTAAAACATTTTTTTCTACTCCAACAATTTTTCTTTCAAAACTTTCCACATTCCACTTGCAGTTTTTCAACTGAACACCTCACTCCAGTTAGTTTTACATAGCGATAGTTTTGCTTCCATATAATCTGTAATTAACCTTTAGTTTAGATTTCAGTTTGGCAGAATTATCTAGCAACAAATTAACCTTTTTAACCCCATGATCACTGCACATCAATGGTGGTAAAACTTGACTTGAAGTAACAGCAATTTCTTTAGGAACACAAGCAATATCTAGTATGTTCCGTCCACTGGTAGTTTTTTTTTTACAACATGAAGTAATAGTTGTTTCTGAATATACATTGTGAATAACTTTCTTACTAATGGTGTTGAATCAATATTATTCCAGTCTGTTTCTGGTAAATTTAAGTCCCCAGCTAATATTACTCTTCCCCTCCTGTGTTTCATGCAAGAAATGTATGAATTCCTCAAGGCCATCAGCACTTGACTTTGGTTGTCTATACACTCGAACAATTGTTATATGTTCCAAGGTTGTCTTTACTGTCACAGCTACACAGTCTATAGTATTGGTGTTATCACTGAACATGTAATAATCACAGGTCTCATAACTATCTTTAATCCCCATCATAACCCCTCCAAGTGATTTTTTGTTAGAGTGTCTGTTACAGTAAAAAACATTTATATGCTGAAAGAACTGGTTTCCAGTCATAGTTCTTTTACCATGTTTCACAAACAATAACAACATCAATCTTGTGGGAACGTAGCATATTTTCCAATAAAAACTTTATTATTAATGCTCCAAGCATTAACAACCATTAGAAATGCATCAAATGTTGGTATATGTGAACTGTTAAATGTTCAACCTGGGAAAAATCCTACCTAGTGTTTGTCAAATATTGCAAAATATCTGCTGCAAAAATTCTCTTCCCTGATCTTGACAAATGCATGCTATCCTGTCTGAACACGTGTGCCCAAAACTAAGCTTGGTTCTCTACACATTTCCATTTTGTAAAACAGGACATTTTTGCCATGTAGGTATTTACCCCAAAAAATCTTTTCATTCACTGTAACCTATCTTTTCTATAGGTGACTTGTGAAAAATATGTCCTAACACCAGTACAAGCTATACTATCTAAGAGGGCTGTCAGTTCCCTACTAACAGTCAGACAGTCCTTGCAGGTGAGATCATTTGTACCAACATGAATAAAAACAGATCCGTACTAGGGCATTCCAAAGCTTGTCTCACATCTATTTTTGCTCCTGGCAAGAACAACACTATTCAATGCTCATTATTTTCTCTGCAAATATAAGTATCAGTTCCTCTAATAATTGAATTTCCAATTACAAGAATATCTTTGCTAACCAGCTCTGAAGAATCTTCAACTTCTAATACAGTAACATCCGCTCTGTTAATTGTTACAAAGGATAAATCTTCATCACCACTAGTCTTATTAATCCCACTGTTTTCATTGTGTATTAAATTCTCATCCATCTGGCATTGTAAATCCACAGCTTGAGCCATGTAGTCAACATCTGTCTTTCTCTTCCTTTTTCTTACAGTAATGTTCTTCAATTCTTCCACATTCAAAGTGAGCTGCAGTAATTGCTCATTTATAGAATACTTGCAAAACTGATACCAGGAAAGCTATTAACATCAGAATTCATGCAGCATTAGCAAAATAAAAAATCAAGGTGACACACTGAGGTCCTGTTGTGGTAGAGACCACAAATATTACAACTCAGATTCAGAAAGTTTCTTGTACAAAAACTGGATCCAAAGTGCCCACTTGCTAAATGTGGGAGGTTACTTCAAATTCAGATGGCTGGCCCACATCCTAAATGCAGTAGTTTTTAAGCAAACTATATATGTATGAAACTGAGATTTTCATGTAAACATTTTAAGTTAGTACATTAAGAAAAATGTACAACTAGCTTAAGATAGTACTTCATGTCTCAAAAGGGTTTTAATTTGAGAGTAAAAAGTTATTCTACTACAACAAACATATGTTATGCATTGCTTAGTGAATCAACCAATGGTTGCAGAACTGTGAAAGTCCAAAATATACATTCCCCTTGAGCATTCTGAGATAAGCACATTCAGCATGTGATTGCTACAAATACTGACAAAATAATGATCCAACAGCAAAACTGTTTTTTTCTGTTTTACTGTTACATATTTCAAAACTTAATAGAGCTTATTTTGTAAAAAAATAATAATAATTATACACAAGTATGCACATACACACACTTGAATTTTAGAGTCTTAGGTACAGCAGGAATGCTGTTTGCATGAGGCCACTACGTGCTTTAATTCCACTGTTGTTGAGTTGGTAAGTTTAGGACATGCAGGGGCATGATGAGAAAATATGTATCGCTCTTCCACAGGAAAAGCTATGACTGCCATTATCCAATATTTACAATAAAACCTAAGAACAGTTAAGCATGGACTAAAACTAAATTATTAATTATTTATCCATAGTGACAGGTGGAATGGTGGATTTTCAGTGACTATTACACTGCTTTAGCAGAGTTTATATATCAAGGTGATGAATGAGTCTGTTTTGTGTAATCTGCACTAATAATTTGCATAAAGTTTCTGCTATGTTAGTTAATAAATACTTAAGTTTTTTTTGCATTTCTTACCTTCTCCTCATGCCTAAAAACACAAAACAATTACTTACTTACAAAAGTCAACATTTTCAGCTTACCAAAGATCTACACCTTCATCATACTTCCTAGCTCCATACAACAGCTCCGGTGCTCGATACCATCTGTCCGAATAACAGAAACAAATTAAAATGAACAGTCAAGATTGGTGCAAAATAAATTACTTTCTGTAGACTAAATTATTAGAAGAAAATGATTTATCTATGCATCCTGCCCCTAGTTTTCACTTAGCAGTCCTCACATACATTTCCTTTCTCCGCTTGTCCCATGTCTCCTCTCAAAACTTCCAACAACTCATTCCAAGCATCAACTACTCCTGTGAAAGGCCACTTACATAGATCAAGTCAAGTTTTGTAACCTTTATATGTAGTTGATGGCCTATACCATTCTTCCTCTTCAGAGCCACCACTGTACATAACCATTCATGATTTTGTAAGTTAAGATCATGTGTCCAAAGTCCTACCTTATACTCAGATGTACATCTATCCCATGTCGGCCAAAACTCCCTATACCATTTATTACCCTAGTGTTTTCCTTTGTATCTTTTCCAAGATGATGTCTCAAGTTGTGTACAACCTCCGAAACGTTGTCTGGCAGTTAGCACAAAACATTAAGGCTCTGAGCTCTTCATGAAGTTTTTCCTGTAGTCCAGTGTACAGGGTTTGATTCCTTCAACCTCTATTTGCCTGCTGTGTGACTGAGCAAGTCACTTAACCAGACACTGCTACTGGGTTGTCCCTGATAAAAGCAAAATTTGTCTAGCGGGCTTAACTGGTTAACAAACAGATAAGATAAAATAAAAGGCAAAGAAAAAACAGCATGCTGTAAAATAAGAATGACCTGCCTAATTCTAGAATCTACTACGCTCTGGATACAACCAAGCATCTAGATGCAACCTTTTTTCTCTACATTTGATGGTGTAGTGATACTGATATTCTTCATACTGATCACTGCTGCAGTAGCCTTAGATATACGAGTTATATCCTGCCAAGGATATCACAGCCAGCCAGCTTTCAAAGCCTCAGGGCACCTTCCACATGTCCAAACTGTCAAGCAGCTCAAGATGAGCTGACTAAAAATCAAGTTTGGGCACAAAGCCCTTTAGAGCTTTACTGCAGCTGAAGAGTACGCTCCTTTGAGGATTTCAATGATCGATGGTCGGCTTCTGCTGTCCTTTGCTGGGCAGATAAGTTCCCTTTGTGAGGGAAAAAAATCATTTTCTTATACTGATGTCTTATTACTTTCCTCTTCATGAAAGTTATTTTAAAGCTAGTAGTGTATTTTAATAGACTGGGTCCAGACTGTAATGTACATTTAAAATGAGCATTCATTTCTTCTGACAGTTATAAAGAAGTGTAAACTAACTGATACCATATTTCAAGTGGAGAAATTGTGTTTAATTTTCCATTGTAGAGCTACCATAGTGTCAAACTGCTTTTTTACTGTGTTTTTCCAGTCAAAAAAGAAACTACTGTAGACCTGCAGTTTTACGGGCATTTGCTGTTTATCTTCCCTGTTAATGAGACACCATTTTTGGCTTGACCATGCAACAAATTGTCAGTCCCACAGTCTCCTTCTTCCAACCCAAAAAGTAAATGTTAAGTAAACAGCCTTTGCCACCACAGCAGGCTAGAAATTTGCCTCAACCACAGGTGGGTGACTCTGCTGTGGCCATTTGCTGCACCTCAGACCACTCATCTTTCACCCCAAATCCCTCTGGTGTACCACCTACAGCCATTATGGACAGGGGGCTAGCCACATCCTCTGAGGCTTTTAGAGGACCCTTAGTGGGAAACAGAGAGGCAATCTTGTTGGTCCTGGGAGAGGGACTAGGAAGGTTTTCCTGTTATGTTAGAATGCTGTGCCCATCCCTAGGGAAGCAGCGGCTGCCATTAGTAACACGGTTGGCACCATTTTTCCTGTAAAAAAGAAACAAATGTGTCTACTCCTCCTCAAATTTCTCTGGCTAGGAGTAGTTTACTGGGACTGTCTCAGGGTCTAATTCAGGCTATTTATCCTTGTTCAGTAGTTTCTGGTAAAAGAAAAAGGGGTGCATTTTTTCTGAAGAGATTCAAGATTCTGAATCTGAATAGGAAGATGCAGGGGGAGTTTTGGGGTTTTGTCCTCAGATTTCCAATTTAGACTCAAAGGAAAGCTCAGTTTCTGATTCTTCCTGCGGGGGTTTCTCTTTCTCTGATACTATTGCTAGAATGTTCCAGTGGTTTCAGTTGGAGAACACTGAGATTTCTCAGTCCCTCAGAAAATATTATGAGTTGTTAACAGAAGAATCTTCCAGAACCTAAACCCATTTCTTCTGCCCTGTCACCTTTAAAGGATGTGTGTCTTAGAGCCTGCAATTTTCCTCACAGTCAGCCAACTGTCCCTAAAAAGGCAAATAAGATGTATACGATTCCTCAGTCTTTTATATTTTCATACACCATTCCCAAACCTGGCTCAGCAGCTATAGTCTTAGTTGACTCCATTGCTGCTAAGCACTTAGATAATTCCAATCCTACTCTTTTATAATAAGGATGAGAAAATTATTGATAGGTATATTAAAAAAGTGGAACTTTAAAGAATTGAAACAGTGTAAAATGTATTAATTTGCAAAGCTTTCAAGATGACTCTGTTAATGCTCGTAAGAACTACAATGAACCTAGTTCCTTCTTGTATACCACAGTGAAGCCCAAGTCTCTGCAGTAGTGGTCTCTGAAAGAGTATCTGATAGCTTCTTTATCAAATCTCTTTGCAGCCTAGTGAAATATGCCATATAGTTCAGTGACCCAACAGCAAAGGTCACTAAAGCATAGACATGCTTCCCAAATCTGTACAAAGCCCTGGACTCTCTATTAAGGGGATGGACAGTGGAACTTTGCTTCACAAGTCCCTTCTTCATGGCTGCCACCATGACTATGGCATCCATTGGTACTCTCTTGCTCCAGTATTCCCTTCCTGTTGGAGGTGCCAGAATTCAGTCTGGTCTCTTTGGGGTAAATTCAACTGTATCAGGTTCCTACCACACCTGCTGAGAGATCAAATTAATGAGCTCATCACTGTTGTGGAGTTGGTAAGTTTAGGACGTGCAGGGGCATGATGAGAAAATATGTATCGCTCTTCCACAGAAAAAGCTATGACTGCCATTATCCAATATTTACAATAAAACCTAAGAGCATGGACTATGGAAAAAAAAATTTTTTTTTATTTATATAGTGACTATTACACTGCTTTACCCAGGAGGTAGATGGGCCATATCCAAATGCCTCCAGAACTACTGATTCTTCCAGAGAAGTATTTTGAGAGGACAAGCCACCCCATTGCTTGAGGATATCCAGAATGTCTCTAAATGAGATGTCTTCAGGTGGTGATCTGGGGGATACTTCCCCTTTGTCTAAATCATTGTCTTCTGTGATAGATTCCTGTGGGGAATCTAAGTGCCTCCTTTTGCACTTTTTCTTCTGGGAAACCTCCTCAGTGGGATGTTCGGGGGAAGTGTTGGAAGAGACAGTATTACCCTGCTGGGTAGTCTGGAGGGTTTGGACTGGCTGTCCCTCTGGAGTTGAATGTCAAGGCTCACTGAGCAGAGACACTTGAGATTTTGAAGGAAGATCCAAGCGGGGAAAGACCATCTGTCCTGCCAAAGCAGAGAACACTCTCTCCACTACCTCAAAAGCAGATTGTCCCAAGAAAACAGAAACTGATGAAGCTGAGAAGACATACTTCTGCCCCATCATCTCTGCCTGCCTTGAAAGCAACCTACCCAAGGCAAAGGTTGGAGGTGAGCTGTCCAGGGCCGAGGCTCCAAGGGGTGCAGTCCGCTCTGAAAATTTCGGAGTCGACTCCCAACACCTTGGATCTGACAGAGACACTTCACCTCGGACAGCCATTCGGCTCTGAACTCATTGGAGCTGGGGAGCTATCAGAAATCATTGGATCCGAGAATACCACGGTCTTTGGATCCAATACCGATGGTCCCGGAAAACTCAGATCCAAGGACTCTGAAATGAAGTGTTGAATCACAGAAGGAGAGTACTGGAGGGATAGAGCTGACTAAGGCTCACTGACCTAATGGGGTAGGAGCTGGGAGAACCCCCATCTGTATCTGCGCCAAGAGAAACTTCATCATTCTATCCATGTCAGCTTCAGTGAGATTGTTGGAAGAATGAGATGAAGCAACAGATGATGACTTGGACTGCAGTTTCTCTAGGAAGGGAGATGGGACCCTAGAAGGCACTGGGTCTATGGATGGTGAGAATCAGATCTGAAGAAGTACCTTAGGATCTAAAGTAGTCAGATCTGAAGACCTTTTAGGAGATGATGTAGCAGTCTTGGAGCCAGATGGCTTCAGATCCATTCTGGACTTTTTGTGCAGAGTCGCCACTGAAGATGGAGTCGAAGAACCCAAATTTTTGGGGGGACTTCTTCAGAGCATCCTTAGAAACTGCCTTTGGGGGGTGAGCCCCAGATATGGCTTTGGAGAAAGTAGTGGGCTGTTAAACTTTTTAAAATCAATTTGTTTTTACAGGTCCATTACAGATTGTGGATTGAAACTCTGACAATACTGCATTCCACACTAAGATGCTCTGGGCCTGAACAATAGATGAAGAAATCATGTACATCGGAACAAGGAAACTTTTGGCCACATTTCCTGCATTTCTTAAAACCTTTTTCAGACATGATGAAAGTGGCCAGAAAAGAAAGAGATGATAGAAAGCTTTTTTTTAGGGTAAGGAGGAATAAAAAGGGGGAAAAAAGGGGTACCAACTATGGTACAAAAAGGAATACACCAACGGTGTAAGAGAAAGGTCAGTAAATACAGAAGATACCAGCAATGGTATGTAAGAAATATACTAAGTGTACAAAGGAATGGGAGAAAGAGAAAATGGTTTAAAAAGCATTTATCTTAAAAATTGCTCGAGAGAAAAGCTAACCATGTCTATACGCAAAAAGTGGTAGATGATATCTGAGGTATGTTAGGGTTTGGTGCATTATTGATAGTGAGGCGCCTGAGAGTTTCAATTGGCCACAAGCTATGGTAACGGCCGAGTCGGAACAGAGTTCAGATCTAAACCCAAAGGTTGAGGAATGAATGAAATTACAACATCAGATACAATGTTTAACTGCAGGGAAAAAAGATGATCAAACAGAAGCAACATACAGCATCATTGCCTCAAATTTACAAACTCTGTTTTCTAATACCTTAAGGAAAATAATGATTAAATGCAAACAAAAACAATATTGCATGTTATTTCATATGATACTTCATATATATATATATATATATATATATATATATATATATTTCATATGATTTCATACACAACTAGAATGCCCATAGAGATATCATACTAAAAGGATTCAAGGCCTAAATAACATGTCCTACAGGGACCTACTTAAAACCCTATCATTATTTATTTCTTTTTTTAACATTTATTTACAGGGAAAGTCCACTTAGAATGAAGCCAATTTTCAGTGGAGGCCTGGGGAGAAACTCTCCATTGCATGTCTTTGTAACATGGGAGGAAACCAAACCACCCACATGAAACCCACACAGACGCTGGGAGGACATGCAGACTCTGTACAGAAGGCACCCCAGCCAAGAATTGAAATGGAAAACCTCTTGCTATGAGGTGACAACGCAACCACTGCAACACTGCACCAGCCAATAATCTGTATCCTACAGACTGCTAAGAGGTGACATGTCTGGCATACACGGCATCCTCCAACCCATTACTGATGGACTTACTGCACATCAGCAAGTCAAATGGCATCAGAAATACTCAGTCTAAGGATCTGAACCTCTTCGGCAACTTAAGCAGAATGGTTTGGAGGGATAGGTATATTTCACAGAGGATAATGCCGCTGTGGAACAGACTCCCATTCCACATAAAACAAAGTCCATCCCTGTCCATTTTCAAGTGCAACTTAGCTCTATAGATGGCAAACAGAAAATTTACCCCAGGTGGACAGATGAGCTCCTAAAAGCTTTATCCCATGCATGTTTCCTTTCACATTATCTATGGTATGATCCCAGTCATTCTCATTAGGGGTTATATATAATTATCTACCATGGGATGGGTAAAGCCTATCTATAACAAAATAGGATAGGTTATTTCTAGCACAAAAAATGAAAATGGTTAGGCTTAAAATAACCCATAATGGCAGCTAGCCTAGTACTTAGCTATGAACCTATCACAAATATCATTCAGTACACAATTTAAGTGCTGATGTTTACAGTACTGTGTAACACCTTATCTATAGGCTGCATTAATTTTGCCTCTCAAATGGGCTTGTGAAAAAAAGATCAAGGAGATGCAACATTCAGCATTATGGTTTTTCAGTCTTTATCAAGAACTGTTCTCTGATACTTGACTGTGAGTAAACAGACAAACATAGGCAAGAGGCATAATGCACTTTTTCTCTTTTTCATGATCTTTTGGTGAAGTGTCTGCATACTGATATTAATGTACTATGAAAAATGTAAGCACCTGGAGGCTGTATTAATTCTGTCATACAAAATGCACGTGAAAAAAAGATCACAGGGAAGCAACATTCAGCATTATGCTTTTGATTCTTTACAAGCACAGTTCTCTGATGCCTGAGAATGAGAAGTAATAGTCAAACACAAGCAAACAAAAGTCATGTACTTACCATAATGATAGGTCCATGTTGTCTGCTTCCATCCTTCCTCAATGGATGGGTTATTGGATCCATCTAGGATCCAACTTCAGCCACTGTCAGACTTTGGATCTAAGGTTCAGGCTCCTCCCCTTAGCCATATTACCCTACAGTTAGCAAGTTACGTCAGATTGCGTTGCCTATACCCTACAATAAACCTAATACAGTATCATCATCAGAAAAACACATTGTAGGTTTAATAACAAGCCCTAAAACAGAACTTGAAGAGTACATGACTAAACCATAGGAATCATCAGTGTGGTCACTCTAGAAACAAAGGAAAATGATAACTTGTAGGAGAAAGTGGGAAGAAAGTTGAGGAAGGATGGAAACAGACAACAAAGACCTATCATTATCGTAAGGAGAAAACTTTCATATCTGGTATTGTCTCTTCCACCTCTTCAACAGACGAGAGACCTCAGCTACCATAAATCTTGGAAGGTCTGATGAAAGGATATCCCAGTGGAGACCTGAATGAAAAGAAGCTCTTGACCCGGACTGTAAATCAAACTTGCAGTGAGATATAAAGGTATGGACATGGGACCAATTAGCTGCAGCACAAATGTCATCAACTGCTACTTTGGAGAAAAAGGCAGTGGATGTAATGACTGCTCTAGTAAAATGAGCCTTAGGAGATCCAATTAAAGAGAGACTCTTCTCCTTATAGATGTGGGAAATACATTTAGAGAGCCAGAGAGAAAGAGTTCCCTTACACACCTTCAACCAATTTAGCGGAGGAAAAGGAAACAAACTGGTCACTCTTTCTGACCTACTTAGTACGATGCAGATTAAACTGGAGTTGATGATGCACATCTAAAAGGTGCAACATGTACTCTCCTTTATTGTAAAAGCATGGAAAGAAAACAAGGTGTTTGGACTTGTTAAATGATGATTCAGAAGCCACCTTAGGGAGAGCGGATGAATTTGCTCTCAAAGTGACTTTCTCCTTGTGGAAAACTAAGTAGGGAGCTTTACAAGGAGGAGCATGAAGCTCCAATATTCTCCTTGCAGAAGTAACTACCACCAAAACAAGGTTTTCCAGGACAGGTATTTCAAATCAACTATAGCCACAGGTTTGAAAGGGGTCTTGTCAAGGCCTGTGGAAGAATGTTAATATCCCAAGGAGGAGCAGGATCTCTAAGGGAAGGTTGCACTTTAGACAATCTCAGGGAAGCAATGAGTGACTGATTTTTTCTAATGTGAAAGTTGGAAATAGCAGCCATCTGGATCTTGATACTAGCCTAGCTAGAGCCACTGTGAAAAAGAGTATCCAGGAAGTCTAAGACAGCTGGCAGATGGTCTGTAAAGGGATCCAATTTCCAACTGGAAGCCCAGATACAAAATCTCTTCCATTTATTCTTCTAAATATTCTAGCTAGAAGGTTTCTGTGCAGAAGTCAAAATGTGCACAATTTGGAATGAAAGCTGTCAACCTGAGGGCTTTTATGCCTGGGTGAGGCTTCTTGGAGGCATTGAGAGAAAAGATCTGAAACAGTGTCCAGCACCCACTTTGGGTGAATAAGATGAGACCAGAGGAAGGTAAGCCACACCTGTTGAGGACAGAAGGGAGCGATGAGGATCACGGTAGCCTTACCTCACATTGCTTTCTGCAGATACTTTGGGATGAGATGAGTGGAAAGATGGGCAGAAAGAAGACCTTAGGGCCAAATGTGGGTCATAGCATTCTTTGGGGACTGTCCCTCTTGGAGGATGAGGGCAAAGTACCTGCGGCATTTGGTGTTGGTGGGTGAAGCAAAGAGGTGACAGCATGGTTGGCCATAGCGACTGAAAATCTGATCTGCCACTATCAAATTGAGGGACCACTCATAAGGAAGAAGGGACAGACCTGCTATGTGGGTCACAGCATTCTTTGGGGACTGTCCCTCTTGCAGATGAGGGTAAAGTACCTGCGGCATTTGGTGTTGGTGGGTGGAGGGACCACTCATAAGGAAGAAGGGACAGACCTGCTTAACTTGTACATTACAACATTAGACTTTCAATGTGTGTGTGTCACTATCACAAAGCTGTAAGAAGACATCACCCACTGCCAAACCCTCAAGACTTCTTGACATAACAGGTAAGAACATTTCCCCTTTGCATGTTGATGTACCAGACTACTGGAATATTGTCCATCTGGATACAGGTCACACTCATAGGAAAAGAGTCCTGGAAGATTTGCAACACTAGCAGAACTGCCCTCATCTCCAGTATTTTGATGTAAAGACTGACCTCTGAAGGGCACCTTGTGCCTTGGACAAACTTCCCCAAAAATCCTTTCCCCCATCCCAGTTGAGAAGCATCTAAGGTTACTGTGGCCTAAGAAGAGGGAAAAATGAATGGTACACCCTGAGATACAACTGAAGATTCTAGCCACCAGTGAATGAGTTCTGAAAATTTTCATAAGGGACACTTGAAAATTCATGGTCTGACATCTCAGTGACCACTGAACTGATGCAGGCCACTACAGCACCCTCATATGAAATCTGGCTAGGGGACAAAGGTAATGGCAACTATCACTGAACCAAGAAGATGCAAAATCAACCTTGCTGGTGGCTTCTGATGGGAAAGTACCACTACTGCTTGTTGCTGAAGCGTGTCAATCCTGGATTCTGGTAGCCTGGTTCTCTGTAGCACTGTATCCAAATGTGCTTCATTGAATTCTACTATATGAACTGGATGAAGTTTGGACTTGGCTGTGTTGACAGTTATCTCCAGTAATGAGCAAAGGAGGAGTACGAAGTTCCTGACTTGAAGATTCCTAGTGGGGGCAGTTACAAGACAGTTATCTAAGTATGGAAATTCACAGATCCTTAACAGCCCGAGATGGGCTGGAACCACTGCATGCACTTGGTGAACATCCAGGGGGGCTGTGGTGAGTCCAAAGGGCAGGGCTCTGAATTAGAAGTGACTGGCTCCTGGCTGGCCGGAAGCATAGAAATTTCCTGGAGCATCTGCCCATCTTTATATGATAGTATGTATCTTGAGGTCTATTGAGCACATCCAGTCATCCTTCTTTAATAACAATAGGATGGACTGTACCATGACCATCCAGAATTTCATCTGTTTCGTGTATTGGTTCAAGTGACTAGGGTCCAAGATTGGCCTTAGGTACCCATTTTTCTTTGCCACCAAAAAAAACCTTGAGTAAATTTTGGATCCTTGCTGGTCTGATGGGACCTGCTGGATTACTTATTTGTCTGTCAGCTTTCTTATCTCGATAGCTGCTGCCTTTCACTGAGAAGGGGCACATCAGGGAGTTCCTTTAAGCATGGGTGATGAGATAGAAAAGGAGTTATGTAACCTCTGGTTATAATCCTCTGCACCCAAGCATCTTGAGTGATGTAGGCTCAGACAATGGGGTGCAGGGATACGCATCTTGACTGCTTCTAGAGTGCGGCAGTTGGGCAACTGTTCAAGAACACTGAAAAGACTTATCAGAGAAAGAAGCCTGAAAGACTTAGTTCTGCGAATCACCTCTGCCACAGGGGCGATGTCCATTATTATTGCTCCCTCCTTGAGGAGGGGTTATCATAAGAAGGGTCTGGAGCAACACTTTGGGATTTGTAGAATAAGAAGTTATGTACTCACCATAACGTTTCATCTGAGTAGGTAAACTTCATTTGTCTGCAACCTGTGGGATACGGATCCGACCTCGGATCCGAGCCGGCAACTTTACAAAGCTTAGATTCGAGCTCCTAGCTCCTCCCCTTACCCATAATCCCCTGCCAACCCTGACTGACCTCAGATCAAGTTTGCCCGCAAGCACTATAGTGGATAACTAACTCCATTATCAGAATGGTACATCACTATATGACATGAAACACATCTGAAGGTCAGGGGGACAGAGGGGGAACGGTTGCAGACAAATTAAGTTTACCTACTCAGATGGAATGTTATGGTGAGTACATAACTTCTTAATCTGAAGTAGTTAACTTCATTTGGTCTGCAACCTGTGGGACAGAGTCCCCAGCTACCTAAAACTTGGGCGGCCTTCATGGAAGGATATTCCGGAGCACTGCGGAGCCAAAAGAAGTTCTCCCTCTGGAGGTAATGTCCAATTTATAATGATTGATGAAGGTATGAGATGAGGCCCAAGTGGCTGCTGAACAGATATCATCCAAGGAAACCCTGGATTTAAAGGTGGCAGATGTAGCCATAGCCCTAGTTGAATGGGCACGAACTCCTTGAGGTGCAGGCCTGCCGGAATTTTGATATGCTGTAATGATACACTGTGAAATCCATCTCGATAAGGAAACCTTAGAGACCGGTTTACCTAGATTAAATTTGGCAAAGGATACAAACTGGTCGGATTGTCTATGACCAGATGTCCTATGAATGTAAAATCTAAGTTGTCTGTGTATGTCCAAAGAATGTAGTCCGTACTCCCCTTTGTTCTGGTAGTTAGGAAAGAAGACTGGCAAATTGATAGATTGGTTAATATTAGATTCAGAAACTACCTTCGGGAGGAAGGAGGGATTTGTCCTGAGGTAAACCCTATCCTTGTGAAAGGCTAAGTATGGGGGTTTCACAGAAAGAGCTTGCAATTCAGATACTCTCCTGGCTGGAGTAATAGCCACAAGAAAGGCTGTTTTCCAAGACAAATATTTGAGGTCTACTGAAGACGCCGGTTCGAAGGGAGGGGCGGTCAGGGCTTGTAATACCAAGGTCAAATCCCATGGAGGTACCGCTTCCTTTATTGGAGGTCTAAGAAGAAAGGTGCCTTTTAGGAACGTTTTGCACAATTTTGTAGTAATCAAAGGGCCCATTTCAGTACCTATGTGGTAATGAGAGATAGCTGCTAACTGAGCCTTAACCGTAGAACAGCTATCTCCGTCATTAAAAAGACCTGAAAGAAAGTCCAGCATCGCAGGCAAGGGGGCTGTAAAAGGGTCCAAATTATGTTGTTCTGCCCAGATAGAGAAACGCTTCCATTTACTACCATGGACCTGCCTAGTAGAGGGCTTGTGCGCTGCTACTAGGATAGTTTTAACTGGAGAAGAGATACCGGGAGTCCTAGCTACAAGTGGAACTGGAGCAGCCAAGCTGTAAGCTTGAGGCTGGCCAGGTCAGGAAGTGGAAGCTCCTGGGGGTGGGAGATTAGATCCGGAAGGGGATCTAGAATCCAGGGCGGATTCACTCAATGAGACCAGAGGTAAGGGAACCAAGCTTGGCAAGGCCAGAATGGGGCAATGAGGATCATCCTGCTCCCCAACCGACTGGCTTTCTGAACAAGTTTCAGCATGAGGGGAAGAGGAGGGTAGGCATAGAGAAGACCGGGTTGGCCAAGCATGCACCAAGGCGTCCCTCGGAGCTTCCCCAGCAGGGGGAATGAGAGCGAAGTAATTGTTGCATTTCATGTTTGAGGGAGATGCGAAAAGATTGCAACAGGGCTGCCCCCAAACGGCAAAAATTCGACTTGCTACTCGAGGATTGAGGGTCCACTCCTAAGGTGAAAGGATGGTGCGACTCAGTCTGTCCGCCAGGATGTTGGTCCATCCCGGAATGTGCATTGCAATGAGAAAGTGGTTGGTGGTGATCGCCCATTCCCACACTCTCATGGCTTCTCGACAGAGTGGGTAAAACCTGGTTCCCCCTTGTTTGTTGATATACCATACCACAGACATACTGTCTGTCTGGATTGCAATTGTTCCTACAGGCAGAAGGCTCTGAAGTGCTTGCAACGACAACAGCACTGCCCTCATCTCTAGAACATTTATGTGCAATAAGGTCTCTGAATCGTTCTACGTGCCTTGGACCATCCTGCTCGAATAATGCCCCCCCACCCAAGAAGAGAGGTGTCCGTGGTCACCGTGGAGAGAGGGGGGGCCATGGCAAAGGGGCGTCCCGCCTGGAGGTCCGGCGATTGAAGCCACCAAACGAGAGCCTTCTTGCAGGCCCTGCTGAGAGAAATTGGGTGACTCAAGGGGTATTGATGAAGGGACCATTGGACTTGGAGAGTCCACTGTAAAATCCTCCTGTTCAGACGCACCATGGGAAGAAGGTTTATAGCGGCTGCCATGGACCCCAGGGCCCTCAGAACCAATCCCGCCGGAGGTTTGAAGATTGAAAGATGGCCCGCACATGTGCCCTCAAAGTGTGCAACCGGTCGGGAGTTAAGAAGACTAGTTGCCTGTTGGTGTCCAGTCTGGCCCCAATAAAATCTATCACCTGAGTCGGGGTAAGAGAGGACTTGTCCGAGTTTATAGTGATCCGTAGTTGCAGAGCAAGGTTGAGAAAGTAGTCCCTGGCTAAGCATAGTAGATGCCTTGTCAGGGCGGTGAGGAGCCAGTCGTCCAGGTACGGGAAGACCTGCATTCCCTGGAGTCTCAGGTGGGCCGCTATCACTGCTAATACCTTGGTGAACACCCTGGGGGCTGAGGTGAGACCAAAGGGTAGGACCCTGAATTGATAATGACTGGCTCCCAGCCGGAGGCGGAGAAACCTCCTGGACCGTTCGTCCATCAATATGCGGTAGTACTCGTCATTGAGGTCTATGGAGCACATCCAGTCATTCTCCCACAAGAGGGGGAGAATAGATTGAAGAGTGACCATCCGGAACTTTTCTTTGGTTACTGACAGATTTAGTAGGGAAAGATCGAGGATGGGCCTTAGGTCCCCCATCTTTTTTGGCACCAAAAAGAACCTGGAGTAGTAACCCGATCCGGACTGGCCTGGGGGGACGTGCTGGATGGCTCCTTTTTCTAAAAGCAGCCAAATTTCTGCAGCTGCTGCCTCCCTCTGATTGGGTAGAACATCAGGGAGGTCTCCGGGGGTGTCGGGAATGTAGAAAAAGGGAATTCTGTATCCTCTGGATATGATACGAAGCACCCAGCGGTCTGTTGTAATGGACTCCCAAGCTGCCAGGTGCTTCGAGAAACTCCCCCCGACTGCCTCCAGAGTGGAGCAGTCGGGCAACCCTTCAGGGTTGCTGCGTGGGCCGATCAGAGAAGGCTTCTCTGGACCCAAAGTTCTTCAGGCCCCCTCTGCCTCTAGGGCGGCGTCCACCCTGTCCTCCTCTGCCGCGGAAGGACTGGGAGTCCAGAGCAGACTGGGACTGTTGCGACTTTCGGAACCACATCTTCTTCTGTCCCTTTTGGTTCTTGGAGAAGGACCTCTGGGGAGCAGAGAAGTGGTCTCCGATGGCAGACAACGTCTTCCCGTCCTTTTCGTTCTGGACCAAAGTCTCGCGAACTGTCTTGCCAAATAGGGCAGAACCATCGAAGGGGGCATTCGCACAGGACGCCTTGAAGGGTTCCGCGAAATCACAATGTCGGAGCTAGGCCTGGCACCTCATAACTAGGCCTGCTCCACTGGCTCTAGCGGCTCCCTCTGTAGCATGGGATAAAAGCCGCATAGAGGTGTTGGATATAGACCTAAGAGTGGCCATGCGAGTGGAGTACAACTGTTTGTCCTCCCCCGACATGGACTCCGGGGCGATGCAGCGTACCCTTTGATAAGGTCTCGCTGCAGTCGAATGACATGTGCCATGTAGTTCAGGGACCTTACAGAGAAGGTCGCTGAACTAAAGACCCGCTTCCTGAGACGGTCCATCGAGCGAGACTCCTTGCTCGGGGGATGGACCGAGGGACTCTCTTGGGCTAACTCCCTCTTTGTGGCTGCCGCCACCAACATGGCATCTACGGGGTGTCTCTTGCTCCAATGGGATTTCTCTGCCGGAGGGCTCAGGATCTTGTCGGGACATTTGGGGACTAGCTCCACAGGGTCCGGCTCCTTCCACGCCCTAGTGGTGATAAGGTCCACTAAGAGGTCGGCCGGAGGGGACACCCAAGAGGTAGATGGGCCTGCTTCGAACGCCTCCAGGAACACGGATTCATCCGAGGAAGCCTTGGGGGCAGACCATCCCCCTTTTATCCTAAGCATTTCCATGATGTCTCCGAAGGAGACATCCTGGGGTGTGACCTTGGGGAGCCTTTCCCCTCACCCAAATCCATGTCTTCTGTCAAGGACTCGGGGGGAGTCCACGTGCCTCCTCTTACACTTCCGCTTGTGAGGAACATCCTCGGGGAGACTATCCGAGGACGACTCACCAGCAACGTCTTGTTCCAGGGGAACGACCTGAGACGTCAAAGCAGGCTGTCCCTGGGGCTGGGCGACGGAAGCCCTACCCAAATGAGAGTGAGTGCGGGATGGAACCATAGCAGGGAGTGGGGGCCTGGATGCACTCAACAGAGCCCTCTCCACCACATCGAAGGCTGAGGGAGAGCCACTCTCTCTAGGATCCGAGAGACGACCCTCACTCGGATCCAATGGATGGATCGGAGCCGGTGCCAAGACCATCGGATCCGAACAGCCAGTGTGCTCCGACCTGGACAGAGCCAAAGGCACACCAAACCCCTTGGATCCGAAGCTCAGATCACGGCTCCGAGAGCTCGGATCCAACAAGGACAGATCCGGAAAACTCGAAGGAAGAGTCGGAGCCGAAGTACCAGACACTGTTGGCGCAGACCCACCCCTGGCTCCAACGCTGTCTGGCCCCGAGCGCTCCGAACCCAGGAAGCGGGTCAGAGAAGGAGCTATCGGGGCAAAGAAGGGTGTTGAGCTCCCCCCCCAGAGGGGGGGGGGCAGGAGCACTCCCATCTGCATTTGGGCCTGGATGAACCTTCACATCACCCGGTCCAAATCAGCTTCAGAAAGGCTACGCATTGATCTTGATGAGGCCACCGAGGCTGGCCAGGAGTGCTGCCTCGATGACCTCGACGGAGATCGGGTCTCCTCCTCCTCGGGTCCCGGTGAGAAGCATGGAGACCGGAGCCGAGAAGGAGGAGACCTGGAAGCCATAGAGGGAGAAGCCCGCTTAGCAGGGGGGGCCGAAGCGGAGGCCTCGGCCCACTGCTTGTGGTGCTTCTCCCTCCGTTTTTCTCTCCTGGCCTCCCTCTCCTCCGGCGCCGAAGCGGGAGATTGAGTCCCGGCCGGGGGGAGGGAGGCAGGAGTGGCCGCCACCGAAGCCTGGGAGGAGGCCACAGAAGTACCGGAGGCCGAATCCGGGGGGCAAAAGTCCCACCGGGATCAGCTTAGACCTCCAGTCCTTCAGTGCCCTGGGGTTGAACGCCGCACAGATAGTGCATCCAGAGGAAAGGTGTTCAACCCCAAGGCACCGGACGCACCAAGTGTGGCCATCTGCCGGGGAGAGCTTATGGCCACACTCGGTGCACTTAGAAAAGATTGGCTTTGGGGCCTCAGACATTCTAAAGAAAACACACTCGCTAGGCCCCAAACACACTACACACAGAACTACGTACCAGCGAAGGGGAGGGAGGGTAAATTTAACTAAAAAGATTCAACTACAAGTATTAAACCAAAGGGAAACCTAACCACAGCACACTCGTACACTTAAAGGTAATAGAAAAAAGTTTAAAAACTTCTCACAAACTCTGCGAAGACCCTACGAACCAGGAGCTCAAAACCTAGCTGCTGACCAGAAGTGCGGCAAACTAGATCTGAGGTCAGTTAGGGCTGGCAGGGGATTATGGGTAAGGGGAGGAGCTAGGAGCTCGGATCTAAACTTTGTAAAGTTGACGGCTCGGATCCGAGGTCAGATCCGTATCCCACAGGTTGCAGACCAAATGAAGTTAACTACTTCAGATCTACAGTTTCTTTTGTCCGTTCCGGTTTCTAGAGAAGGTCCTTTGGAGGGTAGAAAACTGAATCTCTAATGCAAATAAGGTTTTACCTTCTTGCTCACTTCTCGACAGTGTCTCTTTCACTTTAGGTTGAAAAAAGGTGGAATCATCACTGGGGGACATTGATAAACATTTTAAACTGCTCTGCAAAGCCACAAAGGCACATCCAAGGCATGCTAACAGTAATGCTGGTGCCAGCTGCTCTCGACATGCCCTCTGTAGCAGGGATTGAAGGATGGCCAACTGTGTGATGACAGAGTTCTCCTTGGCAGATAGGGATCCAAAGAGGGATTTGGAAAGTTCCTTGATCAAATCTCTCTAAAATGTGTTAAATCAGACAAATAATTAATTGCCCTGGCAGCAAAGGTTGATGAAGTATAAACCTGCTTCTCAACTCTGTCCAATGCTCTAGACTTACTGTTAGGGGACAGGCTTTATTTAGGCAAGCTCCTTCTTGGCGGCCACCACCAATACCATTGAATCCACTGCAGGACCCTTGCTCCAAAAGGGTAATTCTTAGGGGATACCAAGAAGTTGTCCAGCTTCTGGGGGATAGGTTTAGCTATATCTGGCTCCTTCCATACCTGCTTTGGGATAAATCCACCAACTCATCCATGGGAGAGACCACCCAAGAGGCACATGGGTCAGCTCCAAAAACCTTGAGAAATACTGATTCTTCCTGAGAGGGAGCATCATTGGACCTCCCCCCTTTCTGTCTATGCAATACTAAGACCTCACTGAATGAGATGTCCTCAACTGGGGATCTTGGGGAACCCGTTGCCGCATCAAAATCAGTATCTTCAGTTAAAGACTCCTGAGGGGAGTTAATGTTCCTCCTGTTGCACAAATTCTTTCAACAAACCTCCCCAAGTGAATGGTCTGTGGAGGACTCTGAAGCCAATGGGGAATCCTCAATATAGACGGTCTCAAGACTATGAGGAGATGGCTGTCCCAATGGGATAGAAGGTGGAAGGCAATGACCCACAGAGCTCGTTGGGGAAGGGGTGGATCCGAGCACTGTAGGAAAGCCTACTCCCTAGACTAACAGAGCACCCTCTTGAAGGCTTAAGTTGAGAAAGGACCCCAAAAGCCCCCATCAGGGTCCAAGGAGTCTAGAACAGATTGGTCCTGTAGACCCACCTGACAACTCTGAAGCCAACACTGGTGCTCAGCTGTCCAGCACTGAAGTTCTGAGATCCATCAATCAAAGAAGACCAAGTATTCGGAACCAACACAGACAAACCCAGAGTCCGATGGTCGGATAAGGAAAGGAGCAATGATATGATGAAAGGATGGTCCAAGGCCAATTATTACAACAGGGATCAGAGCAATGAGGACCTCCAACTGAATCTGGGCCCTGGCAAATTCCTCATTATTGTATCCATGTATGCACTGGAAAGGATCCTGGAAAACTGAAATAATCTGAGTGGAAAGCAGTGGATGTGAGTCTGGATGCCCTGTTAAAAGGTCTGTCTTGGAGAAAAGAAGATCGGAGCCTTGAAGAGATTAGTTCAAGAGAGAAGCACAGTTCCAGTAAAGGAAGACTTCAAGAGAGAAGCACAGTTCCAGTAAAGGAAGACTTCTGGCTCTAAGGATGATAGGCTCCGACATGGAATAGGATCTGAAGTTCCCAGAATCTTTAGTGATGGATCTGAGGAACTTGAACAATTTGGTGACAGTTTCTTAGGATCTTTAACTTTTTCTTCATCTTAGTCCCTGGCCTCGTCTATACTCTTCTCACTTTTAAGATTCATCAACAGCTTCTTTCTAGAAGAGGAAGCAGAAGAAGAAGCATTGTGTTGGAGGAAAACTTCTGCTATTGCAGGGAGGAGTCCTTTGAGCACTATTTTGTTCCATCTCTCCACTACAGCCTGGGAGCTGAAGGAAGTATAAATAGAGCACTGCTCATCTAAATGTGCAGCCCCAAGTTATACATGCATTTGGTGTGCACATCGGAGTTAGGGATTTTGTGGACACAGGAAACACATTTCTTAAAGTCGGAGGGCTTTTCTGCCATGATACCACAAAAAGCACTACAAGGCACAACACACAGCAGTAAACACCTAAGAAACAACCCAATTATTTAAATAATGTCAGCAAAAGCCAGAAAATACTACCAACAGTCCAAAACCATACAGATGGCATATAAATACAGCAACCTGACAAAGAGGGTTCTAACAAATTGAAGGGGATATGGAAACAGGCAACAAAAATGGCAAAGCAAGATATACTATTTTTTTTCTTTTGCTTATATAACAGATTAGGAAGAAGGGGGAGGATTGTAACCAGACAAGCATTAGACTTAATAACTCTAAAAGATCGAAAGGAGAAGCACTAAACTGTCACCCAAGACTAAGCATAAGCGATCAAATCAGATGTAGATGAGTGGCAAACGAGATCTGAGGTAACTTACTAACTGCAGGGGATTATGGAGAATGGCCAAATTCAGACCTTAGATGGATCCAATAACTCATCCTTTGAGGAATGGACGGAAGGGACAACACATCAGAATATTTCAAGAGTAAAAGCAGTAAACATCGCTGTATAAAACTAATTTAAAAAATAAACTTTAGTGAAAAATATATAAAATAAATACATCAGAAGTGTTTATTGCTACCTCTTCATCACTCTTACTTAGCTCATTAAAACTCAAGTGAAGTGGACTGTCACACCTCTAACAGCCTACTCACATCCTTACATTCCAAAGCATTTTCTGGAAAATCAACTTAAAAAGCATAATACAAAGAAATGTAAATATTTTATGAACAATAAAAGCTACTACATGGTTCAAACAGAAATGTTATCAATAAAAAGTCTTCTTTGCATGTTTAATAGTCAATACAGTCACAGTCTTTATATCAATGTTATATTATTATTATTATTATTATTATTATTATTATTATTATGCATACAAACCCAGAATATTTTTTGCAATGTTTCACAAATTATTATATCTTGGAAGCTGTGCAATGTAGATATGTTCTGTCAACTTACTTTGGTTAGGCAGGCATAAGCTTTCACATAACAGCAAAAACGTAATTTCTATGTGCATGCTTACTAAGATATTTACAGAAATATGAAAAATTATGATTATTTGTATATTTAACAATACAAATAACAATGAATACCTCTCAAGATGTGCAATGAAGAGTGCAAATATCAAGTACTTTTCTTCAACATCAAACATTTCATCTGATGTCATATAATAGGTTGTAAGTCACCCAGTTTTAAAAAATATTAAGAGCATATGGAAATATTTCATATTTCGATAATTACTAGCAAATAACTACCAGTATCTCCAGTGTAGTATACTTTAACAGAACATTGACAATGTACTTTTCTTTCTCCCACCAGGGCATTTCACTCTCTGCCCATCAATAACATAGGTCTCTCACTTATGACAATATGAATGCAAATATGAAAATATGAATAAGGGGAAATCAGTGGTTAATGTATCCACTGCAGAACATCTGAGAATAACAATCTTAGTATCAATTTGTTAACTGCATCTTGCTCTTTCTAATACTGCATATTATTACTTCGTGACTCACTTTGTTAAGGAAGGCAAATACAAAAAAAATCTGAACACCATAAGGAGCTATAAGTGTTAACTGAATGAATACAAAAAAGATATTTCAGGCTTGAATGAGTTAGTTCAAATTGAAAACATCCACATGTAACCAGTTCAAGCACCTATTAGCCAGTAAGACGTCATTTCATTTTCTTAACAGATACTGTATAAGCTACAGTCAAGGGATAACATTAAACGTTGTATATAGTCTGGAAGGGCTATTGTCTTTTAACCTGTGTTAAAAGAATATACTGTTTATCACCAACCCTATCATTAGGTTCATAATTTATTAGGGTAATGACCACTACAGCCCTTATAAGCGTAGCTATGCACCCTAAACCAATTTGGATCCTGACTATCATGGGCATCTATATGGGGGGAGGGGGACAAGTTAAGGATTTGTAGAGGAGGGTGTTAGGAAGATTCTTTTCTTATTGATGGCCTCTGTCCATAAGAGATATGGGGGCCTGACTGGGATAAATTTCTGATTTACCATCCTACTGTCAAGGTTTCATTTGAATAGGGTCAAGGATGATCTCTATTTTACATGGATTGGGAGCCTATTCCATAATGCAGGGATCTTTTAGGTTGCACATTGTCTCTTCAACACATTCTGTTTCTGTCACAAGCAAAGTTCAGATCCCTAAATCTAATGTTTCTGGTACTGTTTGTTTTGTGCATGTGCAACATATCCATCAGGGATAGGTCTGAGGAAGCCCTGTAAGCCAGGCAAAGATACCCTCTCAGCATCCTGTAAGAAACTGAATACTGAGACACAGCCAAGATTGATGTAGGACAGGGTGTTCATGCTCTGAGTTCTTCTAAGAAACCTTTACAGGCATTCCAACTGTTTCAAGTGTCTCTTTAGGTATATGCCAAAGGGGGCACTGTACTCAACTATAGGTCTGATAAGAGCCGAGTATGGTGCTACTATAACTTTATTGGACCTGGATGCCATTTCATTACTTATAAGTTGGGTGACATAGAATGATTTTCTTACTGTCTTAGCTACATGTTTGTCAAAGGCCAGATCGATGTCTACATATGTTCACAGATTCCTTACTACTGGGTCGACTCTTAGGGGTGTTACATCAATGGAGCATTTTATTTTGGTTGACAGTTTCCTAAAAGGCATTATAATGCATGTTTTGGCACAGACTTTTAGGCCATGGCTTTGGTACCAGTCAGTTGCCTGTGTTAAACACTCTTGCAAGATGTTGGTGCCTTATTTTTCTCAAAAAAAATTATTGCTCTTTTTCATAAAAAAATAATAAATATTCAGTTATTACAATAACAACAATAATAATAATAATAATAAATGAATAAATACATAAAGGATAAACATACTCAAATTATGTACACTATACACAAAGTCTGAACTCAAAAGGTGACAATATTAAAGTTCCAAAACAAATTCTTCTTTTCATTTTTTTAATCATAAAAGGCAGGATTTTTGTTGAAGAAAGTCAATAAGAGATATTACTTTTAAAGAGAGATAATTGTTAAATGGTTTAGGATGGATCCTGGGTTCTTTTACTTTGGTATCTCTTAAGGCAGTTTCTTTTAGGAAGGATAAGAAGTCTTCAAAAAGTGGTGATATATTTGATTTATTTTTATGGTAATACTTTTCCTTGCTACCACAAGAATAGCCCATAGCAGAAAGAGATTATCTTTTTGCAATTGATTCTCATCATTTACATAAAGACTTGATAATGTGCCAGAGAATAAAGCTTTCAAAATATCATCAACAGTCCTCCAAAAGTGACTTAGAAAAGGACAATTAAAAAAACACAAATCCAATCAGCATTGCATTCATGCAAACATCTCCAACAATGTATATCACTGTTTCTATTCATTTTAGCCATTATCTGGAGTTAGGAATGCTCTGTGTAGAAATCTTCATGTAAATATATGCCAATAATGAGAGCAAGAGGAATGTTTAATGGATGATAATATTTGAGATTTATTCTCAGAGGTTAAAAAAGGAGCATGACAGTGTGATGTGGTTAAAATGTAACATTTACATTTATCTTGTATTCTATAGGTAGGTTCATAGGTAGATACTAGGCTGTCTGCCCTAGGGCATTTATAAGCCTAGTCAGAGTGTATTTGGCTTCCGCCTCCCTATTAGATTAGTCTACTGTGCCTCTGTAAAGTAGGTCACAAAAGTTACCCTTTTAAGATTAGTTTACTGTGCCTCTGTCTAGCAGGGACACAGGAGAGATCCCAGGGGTAAATTTGCGATTTCCCATCCACGCGTCCAAATTTCGCTTGAAGAGGGTCAGCGAGGGGCTATGTCCGACATGGATTGGGATTCTATTCCAGAGTGATGGGGGCCTCTGGGAAATGAATCTGTCCCTCCAGCATGTCCTATTTATTTTTGTGCTGAGGTTTAGGTCCCTGGAGTGTGTAGCTCTAAGGGACTTGGATTTTTTGAGGTGGAGCATGTCCATTAATTCTGGGTTTGACATGGCTTTGTACGTCAGGCATAGATCGCCTCTGAGTAGGCAGTAAGCAACTGAGTAGAGCTGGAGTTTCTTTAGTCGAGCTGCATAGGACATCTGTTTGTAGCCCATGATCCTCTTGGTGAGGTACCTTTGGGGTCTCTCCAGTTGCTGCAGGTGTCGGGTAAGGTACATCCCAAAAGGGGCATTGTATTCAATTATGGGCCTGATGAGTGACGAATAGAGGGCACAATGACCTCTCTTGATCTAGATGCGAACCCTTTCGTGATAAGGTGGGCTATATAGAAGGTCTTTCTAACCACTTTGGCAACGTGATTATCAAAGGAGAGATTACTATCTACGTTGGTCCCCAAATCTCTAATTACTTCTTCCGTACTTAATGGATTACCACCTATGTGGTAATTTGTGGGCACCTTGTTTTTCCCAAAGGGGATGACTATGCACTTTTAGCATTTAGCTTGAGGCCGTGGCTCTGGCACCAAGCATCCGTCTCTGTGAGACCCTTTTGGAGGATGCTTGTGTCAGCTGGAGATTCGATTATAGCCCCCAGTTTGCAGTCATCTGCGAACTTTGTCAGCCATAATCCCCCCGTGTTAGCCTGAACCTCAGAGAAGTATATACCGAACAAGAGAGGTCCCAGAACTGAGCCCTGTGGGACGCCACTTGTAACTGGTTTGGATTCGGACATGGCACCTGCGATTCTGACCATGTGGGTTCTATCTCTGAGCCAGTTTGCATCCCATCTTGTGATATAGGGGTTGATATTTAAGATGGTAAGCTTATTTATGATGCCCGAGTGGGGTATTGTGTCGAAGGCTTTTGCAAGGTCCAGGTAGGCTGTGTGGACTACCTTGCCCTCATCTATGGCTTTGGTAACTGTTTCAAAGAAATCAACTAGGTTTAAAGTTTTGAAATTAAAGTTTCAGTTTTTGTTTATTATATATATAATTTCATAAAAAATATATCAATTTGGGATTTTCTTTAAATTGTGACTGAGAGACAAACATACTTCTTGTGTTTGTATTTTCACACTATATAATAACTAATCATGGGGTTTAAATCCTTATTCTATAATAACTTGCTGGATATCTTTTAGTTATTTAAAACAATGTTGCCAACAAACAAAGTTATTGGTTTCCCAGATAGTGAATGTGTGACTGTGTGTTTTGTTAAAAAAGTTTCTGCTGATGCTAAAGGGAATTAAATAACCACACCCGATTTTAACATCTATACTAGAGAGAACTGTATTTTTAAATATGTCTTAAATATAAAGCTTAAGTAAGTAGAGCTTGTAGGAGAGGAAATAATGCCAAAGGAAATTTTCTTCATTAGCTGAATTGGTTAGCCAACTTACCATTATTATTTTTAAGAAGAGTTAAATGCAATGTTTTCCGATTGGAATTATAATTTGTATCCACCCAGTTTAAAATAATTTTAAAAACTGATACTTTAATATAAGTATCAATATCTGGAAAATTAACTCCTCCAAGAACCCATGATCTGATATGATAAGATAATGTTATTCTAGATTTATTAGGAAACTAAAGGAATTTTACTAATTGCCTGTTTATTTTATTAATGTGATGTTTATCTGGAAAAAGTCAGGATTTTAATTATATGCAAAACCTTACGTAAAAGAACCATCTTTATTAACTGGAGTCTATCTTTAAAGGAAATAAACTTGCTCCATTTAGAAATAAGAATATCTAATGTATTTATGATATCATAATTAACAGATATTTATGAACTTCAATAAAGTGATACCTAAGTATTCAAATGAAGAGACTTGTCAATAATATGATTCTTATGAATTTGGAATTTTTTCTTTTTATTTAGCATTATGAATTTAGACTTCGATTAATTGAAGACTAGAAATAGACTGGAATAACTTTATTGTGGATTCTAGTTCTAAAAGAGTTGATCTTGAATTAGGCAGAGTTAATAATACACTATATGCGAACAGCATGATTTTAGAAGAGTGATTATTAAAAATATCTTTGCCAGTAATATTTCAATTTGTTCGAATTAAAATAGCAAAAATGTCAATGGCCAAGGCAATCAGAAATGGAGATAATGGACAACCCTTTTCAGTACTTTTAGTCAAATGAGTGTATTCAAAGGTAAAGGGGCCAATTTTAACAAAAGCAGTATTACTTTTATAAATATATTAAACATGTAGGAAAAAACAAATAATTCTAGAATTCTAAATAAATAGTTCTAATTCAAAGAACTGAAGGCTGTTTCAATATTTAGACTAATTAAGAGGACTTATAAGTGTATAATGGTTAGAATACACCTAATATTATCATGAGTTTGTCTTTGCTGAAAAAACCTGTTTGATCAAAATTTATTATATGGATAATGGGTTCTTTTATTCTTTTTTTAGACATGAAGATCTTATAATCATTATTTAGAAGTGAGATAAGTCTATAAGAGGAGCAAAGTTGAGGATTTTTGTTTTCTTTTAATATAGAAGCAATTAATAAATATTTCCAGAAGGAGAGATCTTTTCTTGAGATTGGACTTCAATTAAAGTTTTATAAAAACAAGAAATAACAGAAGGAGGAAAATAGATTATAAAAAAGATGATGTAAGGGGGTTTTGAGGACAACGCTTGAATTTCTGAACCTCTTCTGGCTGAAGCTATGGTTACTAGAAAGGCAGTCTTCCAAGAAAGGAACTTCAAGTCACACTTGGCTGCTGATTCAAAGTGGGGGTGAGTTAGAGCTTGGAGAACTGAAGGTATGTCCCAAGGGAAGCGGGATCTTTCAATGCAGGTCTCATTAGCAGTGTACTTTTTAAAAATACTCTACAAATTTTTGCTGAGGCTAAGGAAGAATGTGAAACTCTTAAACGGAAATTTTAAATTGCTGCCAATTGTACCTTAATGGTAGATGCACTTGCTCCTTTGTTAAACAACTCCACTAGGAATTGCAGGACTACATAAGTGGGAGCTGTAACGGGTTCTGATCACTTTGTTCAGCCCACAGAACAAACCTTTTCCACTTACTTTTGTACAACTTTCTAGTAGATGGTTTATGGGATGATAACAGAATGGAGCAGACTGGGGAAGACAGCATAAATTGCCTGGCTACCATTGGAATTGGAGGAACCATGCAGATACAAAAAATACAAGCAATTCCTGCCAAGTGAAGCACCCTCAAAGACGAAGAATAATGCACATAGCAGACGAGTGGTATTTGAAATAAAAACTTTGAAAATCTCTTCCTTCTTAAAACCAATAGTGGATTGCAGTTTGTTGAATCAATGCTTCATCAGACCGCCATCAGTCTGATGAAGTGTTGATTCCAACGTTCTTGCTTTTTACATGAACCATGCAGTTAGTTTAAGAATTTATCAGATACAGATGGGTCAGCCCTGTCAGATGAGACAGAAGGTCTGGAGTTAGATCCAGAATCCATGGGGGTGATAGGAGGTGAGGCCACAGGAATGGGAACCACACTTGTCAAGCCAGTAAGGAGCAATGAGGATTGCAAATAGGTTGCAGCAGGGCTGGCCCTACTGACAAAAAAATAATTTCCGCTATGTAGTGGCTGAGTGGACCACTCATGAGGTAACAGAATGGTCCTGCTGAGTCTGTCTGCTATCACATTGGACTTCTCTGGAATGTACATCGCTACCAGAAAGCGAGTGGAGGCTATCTGTCATTGCAACACTGATAGCTTCTCGAAATGGGGGATAAGAATTGGTTCCTCCTTGTTTGTTGATATATCAAACTACTAACATGTTGTCCATTTGGAATGCAATTGTTTCTAGAGGAAGGGATCCTTGAAATGCTTGCAACGCTAACAGCACTGCTCTCATCTCTAGAACGTTTATGTGCAAGTTGGCCTTGAACCGTCTTTTCCAGATAATGCCCCTCACCCTATCTGGAAAGTGTCTGTGGTCACTACACCCTTGGGTTGGGTTGGGGTGAATGTATGACCTTGCTGAAGGTGATCTGACTGAATCCACCATACAAGGTAGTCCTTGAAAGTTTGTGTTATTCTTATCCTTGAATACATAGGATCCTAGGTAGGTACTAGGCTATCTGCCCAAGGGCATTTATAAGCCTAGCCAGAGTGTGTCGGCTTTTGCTGCCCCATTGATTAATTAACTGATCCTCTGTCAAGCAGAGCCAATGAAGTAATCCCAGGGGTATATTTTCTGTTACCCATCCACTCGTCAAGGTTTCTCAATATGCCACTGAGTACAGCCGGAGTTTTTTCAGTCGGGCTGCATAGGACATATGTTTGAGGCCAGTAATCCTCTTGGTGAGGTACTTTTGTAGTCTTTCCAGCTGTTCGAAGTGTCTTGTGAGGTACATCCCAAATGCGGCTTTGTACTCTATGATAGGTCTGAGTGACGAGTAGAGGGGCACTATAACCTCTTTATTTCTAGATGCATAGAGTAAGGTACAACCATTGGGTTAGTAGCATCTATTGTAGAACTTTCATATGGCACCTCACAAAGGGTACGACAGTAATAGCTGGCACCATTGAACCCAAGGTTGTAACGCTTTCTTGACAAATATCTTTGAATTGCAAAGGATCTTTCTAGTTTGGATTCTGATGTTGTGAGGTCGAGTAAAAGTATGGGATGCAATCATAGATGATATGTCAAAAACTGCATCAATGAATTTGAGCCTTTGGGTGGGTTGTAGTTGACACTTTTGATGACTTATGGTGATTCCCAAGGTCGAACAAGTCTAACATTTGATTTGTCCCTTGCACCAGTTGATGCCTGGTTGGGGCGGTGATGAGCCAGTCATCCAGATAAGGGGACACCCAGTTTCCCTGTAGTCTCAGGTGAGCTGCTGCCACTGCCATGCATTTGGTAAACACTCTGGGGGCCGTGGTGAGACCAAAGGCCAATGTTCTCAACTTGAAGTGACTGGCTCCCACTAGGAAGCGAAGGTGCCTCCTAGATAGTCTATTCATCTTTATGTGGTAGTGCGCATCCTGAAGGTCTATCAAGCACATCCAATCATCCTTGCCCAAGAAGGGTAGAATGGACTGTACCATGACCATCTGAAACTTGGTAAGCATGACTGACTTGTTTAGCATGCGGAGATCCAAAATCTGTCTCCAGTCACCTGTTTTCTTTGGAACTAAAAAGAATCTTGAGTAAGTACCAGATCCTATCTGGTCTGGTGGGACATCTTGGATGGCTCTTTTTTCTAGCAACTGTTTTATCTCTATAGTTGCTGTTTCACACTGACTGGGTAGAACATCCATGAGCTTCAATAACAGTGGTGGAAAGAAAAAGGGCATACAACAACCTCTGGTAATAATCCTCTGCACCCAGGTATCATCTGTTAAATTTGACCAAGCTGTTTGGTGCAGAGAAAAACGTCCATCGACTGCCTCCAGAGGATGGCAATCAGGCCTCCCTTCAGGAGCGCTGATAGGGTCTATGAAAGAAATTATCTCTGGACCCATTATTTTGTGGGCTTCCTCTGCCTCGTGGGCATCTTCTATTATTGTCATTTCCCCCTCTGCTGCTGGGATTGCTGGCTCCACATGTGTCAGGGAAGGGGTCGTGAGACTTTCTAAACCACATCTTAAGACCTCCTCATTGATTCCTTGAAAAGGTTCATTGGGAGTTGAAAAACATATTCCAATGGCAGACAGCGCCTTCCCATCTTTTTCACACTGGGACAATGTCTCTTTTACTGTAGGGTCAAAGAACAAAAAGCCGTCAAATGGAACATTGACAAATGAAAACTTAAAAGGCTCTGTAAAGTCACATAGGTGCATCCAGACTTGTCTTCTCATGGCTAAGCCTGAACCTGCCACCCATGTGGCACCCTCTGTTGCACTGCATAAAAGCCGCATGGACGAGTTTACTACAAATTGTAAGGTAGTCAACTGTGGGGCCACAGAAACCTAAACCTCCTCAGTAGTGATCCTTGTTAATGTGCTGGAAAGTTCCTTAAGTTAAGTCCCTTTGCATCCTTGTAAACTGGACTAGATAGTTCAGTAAATGGCTAGCAAAAGTCACTAAAGCATAGACTCACTTCTCCAGTCTATCCACTGACCTGGACTCTCTGCTGGAAGGATGGACAGTTGAACTTCTTCAGTGAGTTCTTTCTTAGTGGCCACTGTCATAACTATGGCATCAACCAGTACTCCATTACCCTGATACTGCCTTTCTACTGGGGGTGCCATAATTTTGTCAGGTCTCTTCCGAATAGGCTTGACCAAATCCGGCTCCTTCCAAGCATTATGACAAATCAAATCTACTAATTCAGTGGGAGGCAGAGGCACCCAGGAGGAAGATGGGCCAGCACCAAAAGCTTCCAGATATACTGACTCCTCATAAGAATGGTTGTGGGCAGACCAACCACCCTTTTGTTTCAGGAGCTCAAGGAGACGTCTTCGGATGGTGGGTTGGGGACCCTTCTCCTTCATTGAAGTCAGTATCGGTTGTAAGGGACTCTTCAGGTGAGTCCAGATATTTCCTCGCTTCTCTGCCTTTTGGCTAAGATCATGTGTAGTACCTGTTCTTATCTGTTTAATATCTGATATGTCCCTTATCTGGGGACCATATATTAAATTGATTTTTGGGACAGGGAGATGGAATAGGGGCTTGCTCCATCCACTCCACGCATCAACCTGTTATTGCAGTACTTCCAGGAATGGTGCACCCTCCCCCTGCTCCCATTAGGACGGCCTAATGGTTAAGGTGTTTGCCTTACAAACACAAGGTACAGGATTTGAGTCTCACAAGGGATAACTGGCTAGGCTTAAAATGGCTCGCAAGGGCCGTTAGCCTAGTACTAATCTATGAACCTCTTACACTGTCTCTTCCAAGGGACTGCTTCAGTGTGATGGAACGGAGAAGTATCTAAAGAGCTAGGGATCCCAGATTGGGTCAACTGGAAGCCCTGGGCTGGCTGTCCCTGTGGTGTTGTGTGGTGAGGATCATGTGACAAAGTCAGCTGGGTAGAAAGGAGTGGATTCGAGAGGGAAGGACCAGTCTGACCTGAAGGTTCAGAGAAACCCTCTGTACCACCTCGAAAGTGGACATCCCTGGGGAAGTGGAAAGCAATGGAGCAGAGGGCAATGGTCTCTGGTTCACCGGTTCTCCACCTCCCACAGGTTGGCCGCCCGAGGAAGAACCGGAACCGAACTGTCCAGTGTCGAAGCTCTGAGAGGGAGAGCAGGTTCTGAAAACATCGCAGTTGATACAACCCTCCATGATCCAACATGGAAGCCTCGCAATGGAAGCCCTCCGGATCCGAAAACGTCTGAGCGGAGGAACTCAAGGTCATTGTCGGATCCGACTGACGGACCTGGAACACTTGGATCTGAATCTGATAACTCTGAAACTAAAGGGTTCACTCAGAGGAGAGTGGAAACTGGACGAAGTCCCGAATCCGATGGCATCAGGACAAGCAGTGTGCCTTTCTGAATCTGCTCTCTCACCAGCTCTCTCACTATCCTCACCACATCTGCTTCAGTAAGGCTTTGGAAGGAACATGAGGACACAATAGAGGCAGGCCTAGAATGTCTTTCCAGGAAAGGAGAAGGTAGTTGAGATAGAGCCGGGGGCAATGGATGGGGAGTAAGATGTCCAAGGCAGATATATCAGATCCAAAGGCTTCAAATCTGATGTAGACTTTTTCTTCAGCCCAACTAAAAGAGTTTGCTTCGGATCAGACACCTTCGAGGTGGGAGGTGAGATCGGATCCAATCTTGGAACCTTTTTCTTTGGCTCTAAGGAGGATAGAACCTCGGCCGATCTGGGTGACACTTGCTTGTGTCTAACATACAAGACAAGAAGGCTTGGGTTTTCATTTAGATGCTTTAATACATAGAAACACATCAGAATAGATAGCATCATTAAATATGAATAAACAAGTTAACAGACAGACCTTACATACATACATGTTCACATCTCAACAGCCAACTACAAAATTGCAGTCTAGCTTGCATGTGCTCAGTATTTATACACTTGTGCAAGCTCTTGGTTAGCTTCTTAAAGGTATATAGACACACATTGATCTACATCCTCCCTCTTAAAAAGATTGCCCTTTGAAAAAATAATATCAGATTAGACATGCATCATTTTATGCATTAGAAACAAAATACAGTGTTCATGTCCAAGCTGCTTTGTATCTGTCACAGGGTTTAGAGATGCGACCATATCTCGTAACAAAGCAATGTGGACCAAATTTAGCAACAGGGACAGTATGTGGTGCACAACTCTTATCAGGAACTTCTGGATTCATCTTAGGAATGGGAATGTGCTCTGGAACTTTGTCAGGGATTGGAACACCAGACAACTCACTCTGAGATAAACAGGCTTTCTCACAGGCTATGTGCTGTGGTATAGGCTCGGACATCGGTCTCAAATGTTTCTGATTCAACCTAAAAACTGCTCCTTGTGATTCTACAATGCATGGTCTCAGATCTGGACCAATATTCTTCATGACACCAATCCTATCATAACCTTTGGACATCTGCATCCTTACCATTTCTCCCTCTCGTAATGGATTGAGCATTTTGCTGGTTTTATCATAGTAGGACTTCTGGGTTAGACATTTCTTCAACAGAATGGCTTTCACTGACCTGTTGTTCTTGACAAATGGAACCAACAATTGAATACTGACTGGTAATGTGGTTCTGGTTTGTATTGACAGAAGTCTCTGAGCAGGTGAACCAAAATGTTTATCACGAGGAACATTTCTGAGATTCAAGAGATTCAGGAAAACATCACTATTATCTTGTTTTGACTTCTCTAGTAACTGTTTTGCACTTTGAACTGCACATTCCAACAAATCATTTGACTGCGGGTACTCTGGACTACTTGTGACATGAGTAAAGTTCCATTCTTCAACAAATCTTTTGAAATTTTGGCTTGTAAACTGTATGCCATTGTCAGAAATAACTGTGTGGGCTACCATGTACAGCTAAATGACACTTCATCTTAATAATGAAAGTATTGGATGCTAGGTTAAGAAGTAGGTCAATCTCAAACCAGTTGGGAGTAAGAGTCAGTTGGAGTAAGAGTTTACTAACACCAAATAATTTTGACCGTTCCATTCAAAGATGTCTGTGGCTACTGTCAACCAAGGTAGTTCTGGAATCTGGTTAAGCTGAAGTGGTTCCTTCTGTTGACGTGGCTTTGTACTGTGACACACACACACGGAACGAGATGAAAGTGCTCTCTCAATGTCTTGTGAAATAGAATGCCAAAATACTGGTCCTCTTGACTTTCTTTTGGTAGAGTCGGTTCCTGGGTGACCACAATGCAAAATAGCAATGTACTCTTGCTGCAAGACTTTGGAACAATGTTGGCATAATGGTTAAGGTGTTTATCTTACAAACACAAGGTGCAGGGTTTGATTCTCACATGAGGTAAATGGCTAGGCTGAAAATGAGTCGGTGAAATAGCAATTCTCTGTTTCAGGACTTCAAATGCTCTTTAGTGTTGTTCTAACCAAGATCATGATATATCTTTACATGTCAGCTCTCTAAGTGGTGCTGAAAGTTGGCTCAAGTCTGTAATGAATTGCCTAGGTAGTTGACCATGCCAAGAAAATGTTGTTGGACTTGAACACAAATGCAATAAGTGGAATCATTTCAAAAGGTTTTGTAAATCAAAAGACCCACATTCTTTTATTAAAAGGGAACATTTTAAGAAATGAGTTGATCAATTAAAAAAGCATACTTGTGTGCCTTTCTGTGAGCTCATAGATCTGACAAATCTCATTGGCCTTATTCAAAGTTAAATTACTGTTACAAAGCAAAATTTTTCTTACAGCATCATCTTTAATACCAGACACAAGTCTGTCCTTTATCAATTCATTCCTTAAATCACCAAATCTGCAGGTTTTAGCTTTGTTTCTCAGGTCATTTATATATGCTGCAAAAGTTTCACCAGGCTTTTGATCCCTTGTGTAAAATAAGTGCCTTTCCTTTGTAACATTTGTCTGGGGGCTACACATTTCTGAAAATTTACGTTTTAAGCACTCTGGGTCCTCCCTTGACTCAGCCGGTACAATATGATGCCCCCCCCATATAGATAGCAGGTGCATACACAAATGAATGCTCCCTTTCTATGGCTTCTAACCCAGTTAAATTAAGCAGAATAAATGCCTTTGTACAGTCATCTTTATCAGAACATGCAGCCTTTATGAAAATGTCATACTCTTGCTCAAACACTCTCTAGTTCTCAGCAATATTATTGTCAAACACAAGTGCACTGGGTTTTCGAAA
Organism: Protopterus annectens; assembly: GCF_019279795.1. NCBI lineage: Eukaryota > Metazoa > Chordata > Ceratodontiformes > Protopteridae > Protopterus > Protopterus annectens. The sequence continues at coordinate 863,903,437 of NC_056741.1, read as the reverse complement.
TCCATCTGGCATGCCCACAAAGTATACACAAACACAATAAAAATATGTCCCTTGTAATTATGGAAGAACAAACTGTTCTGTGTGCTTGTAATAACATCCAAATGCACAATAAACTCTTCAAAATAGCTGTACTTTGCGAAATATATTCTGTCATGGCTGTATTCTATGAAATATGCCCTGTAATGGCTGTACTTTTGGGAAACAGCTTTACTGTAACACTGCACAAACATGCGAACACTTTATACACTTCTGATAACTCAGATATCTTTGCTTAATATGAAAAATAAATACTTTGCGAAAATGCAGTTCTGTCCCCTTATTTTATTCGTTTTATGCAATTCAGACTTCATTTCAAACATTTTCTGTAGTAACTGTAATATTTTTATCAATATCATACATAGTTTATGCAAATATCATTTAGAATGTTCTGTATGCTCAGTTTCACATTATGCGAAAAGAAATAGTGTTGAGCAAGTTTTAATATCTGAAATTTGTTTCTGACTTTTTTGCGAAGTATGCACATTTTAGGGATGATTCACTCTTGTATATTCCACTAGCCCAAGCAAGTGCCTTAAGTCATTTTAGCCATGCCACCTCTGACTTCATGCACCTTGGATATGCCATTTCTGAGTCCATGTCCTTTAGATATGCCACTTCTGGCACCATGTCACTAGTTCATCTCTAACACATATGACAAGAAGGATGGGGTTTTCATTTACATGCTTTAATACAAAGAAACACATCAGGATGGATAGCAGCATCATTAAATACGAATGAACTAGTTAAAAGAGACCTTCCATACATACATGCTCACATCTCAACAGCTAATTACAAAATGGCAGTCTAGCTTGCACATGCTCAGTATTTATACACTTGTGCAAGCCTTTAGATAGCTTGTCAAAGGTATATATACACAATGATTTACACTGGGCCTCCTGGAATGTTCCCTATGCTTAGAAGTCAAAGGCTGATTGCTCTGTAACGCATGTGAAAAAGAAGACAGCAGCAGACCTTTTAAAATTAATTTGTTCTTTCTTTCTGTGAGGCTGAGGGCACAAGAACTGAGCCCCACATATCTCACATTCCACATTTAAGTGTTCTGTGTCAAAGAAATAGAGGAATAGGGAATGCCCATCTGAAAAAGGCATTTTGTGCCTGCACTTTGTGCATTTTTTGAATCCCTTCTCTGCCATAATTGCTAAAATAGAGAGAGACAAGGAAACAGACATACATACAGTGAAGATAAAGGACAGGGTAGAAAATTATTATTATTTTTTTTTAAGAGTAAGGAAACTGGAAAGACTACAAGGGTAGAGTCAGGAAATGAAATAATGCTAAGCTAACAATAGGGAAAGAACCGAAGAAAAAGTTCACAACTTATAAAAAAAACAAACTCAAGAGCTCTACTGGAAACAGTTCTGAATGCAAAAGCAGCAAATGATATCTGAGATTATAGGCTAGCAATGTATTATGGGTAGGGGAGAGCTGGAGAGCTTGAAGGTTTCCACGAGCCATAGTAATGGCCGAGTCGGATCCGACCATGGATGTGAGACATTCATTGAGGATGAATGAAAATTGACATCAGATTAAACAATTCATACCCCCTCCCCCATCTCTCCTTTCCTATTCTAAAAGATGCATACAAATAAAATGAAAGCTAATACAAATCTAAGTAAAGAGAATGAAGACAATATTTTCATATAAATAATCTAAAAAGTCATTTTATAAAATGATCATGGGCCAGATTCAATAAAGCCTACACTAAGTGTACACGATATGCATTCAGTAAAATTTTTATCATATCTTTTGTGCTTTCTAGTCGCTCAGAAAGATTACACTAAGTGTACACGTAGTTTACACTTTGCGGTAACCTTTATGAATCTCTGTCAATATTTAAAGCTGCAAGAATATCAGCAGGAAAACTAAACTTAGGAGGAAGAAGGTGTGCATTATATTTGTGTTGCCTGTTCACTCAGAACAATGTACACTTAGTGTAGGCTTTATTGAATCTAGCCCCATATCTTAAATAATCATGACTTTGTTTTAACTCCTAGTATTCATTTATAGAGGAACCAGACCTTGGTGTAACAATTTTTCATGCATAATCTCATCAGCAGAACATTTGGGGCAATCATTCATAGCAGATAAAACAGGAAATCAATAAAAAAAGCCAAGGATAAAACAGTAGCTGAAAACACTTGCTTAAATTAATATATAATGAAATGAATCAATTCAAATTTAGTTGAAAAATGCTAACCTTAAGCAAACCAGTCAAACAGGATTATAAAAACAAAAGGTCAGACTGAGCCATAGAGGAGAAGTAATGCAACAGAAGAGTGAATGGCTTCCTACGGAATATGTGGATGCAGTAAAAAAGCTTCACGGAACCTTCAACAATTAAACAACCCCGATCATTCAAAGCAGCCTCAAGAAATGAGTCTCATGGCGAGTGCGAGATGTAAATTGAAACGGCAATATGAAAAACAAGCATTTTAGTCAGGTTAAATGGCACCATATCAAAAAAGGTCTCTCAAAATGTACCAATAGGCAGGTCCATCAGATAAACAATTGCCCCTATAGTCGTAATCATAAAAAACAAAGTATAGCTACTACACCATATCCAATTGTCACCATAAATAAAACGGAACCATAAAAACACTATTTAAGAGCATAAAACATTTGAAAGTATACATATTAAAATCAGGACGTGTAGTATATAGATTTGTAGTGTATAAAATAGAGATTTTAAGAAATTTAAATTAGACTGTAGTGCCTACAAATCTATATATTATGTAAGTAGTGAGATATTCAAATAAATACAGGATATAATTCACCCTTGACAGGAAAAACAAATCAGTACTAAATTCGAAGAACCACGGCAGAAACTGCTTCACTCGACCAAAAAGTGCTTTTAATACAAAAAGTTAAAAGCAATTGACTTAAACAACACTTGAAGGATCAAAAAGTAAATTTAAAAACATCCAACAGTAAACACTTTCGTTCCACTCTTGGCAATGTGCAGGAACTTCATCAGACAAACATCATAAATCCACGGCTATTCTTAAATGAGCATTAACCAATCCCTAAAAAGATTTTGGTCACACCCATACTGAACCCAATAGTATAACAATCAACAATATAACTTCGACAATAAAACACACCCCCTCCACCAATCATAAAACCTATATACAGACAAAAATACATAAAAATTGAGAAAAATCGAAGCTAAATAATATTTATATATTACCTATCTATGCAAGGCCTTAAGTTTCAGTAAACACTTGATACTTTCTGCTCCATTTAAGCCCAGCCGATATGGAGCATTCAAACGGAGCTGCCAAAACAATTCAGCCTTTTCAAGAAAAACAGGTCAAGCACCTCCTTGTTCAAAAAGAGTCAAAGATTGTAAGACAGTAAACTTAAATTCATGCCCAGAATTGTTAAGTAATCAATCAGTATGTAATTATATGTATGAAAGTATCAAGTGTTTACTGAAACTTAAGGCCTTAAATAGAGAATATGTAAATATTATTTAGCTTTGATTTTCTCAATTTTTATGTATTTTTGTCTGTGCATAGGTTTTTTGATTGATGGAGGGGATGTATTTTATTGTCGAAGTTAAATTGTTGATTGTTATACTATTGGGTTCAATGTGGGTGTGACCAAAATCTTTTTAGGGATTCGTTAATGCTCATTTATGAATGGACGTTGATTTATAATGTTTATCTGATGAAGTTCCTGCACATTGCGAAGAGCAGAATGAAAGTGCTTACTGTTGGATGTTTTTAAATTTACTTTTTGATCCTTCAAGTGTTGTTTAAGTCAATTGCTTTAAACTTTTTATATTAAAAGCACTTTTTGGTCGAGTGAAACCATTTCTGCCGTGGTTCTTGGAATACCCTTATAATCTAGAAAAACAAAGTTGTGTACTTACCATAATGTTCCATCTGTGTTGTCCATTTTCATTCTTCCTCAACTGTTGAGTTCATATCCAATCCTCGGATCTGACTAGGTCATTACATTAGCTTGTGGCCACCAAAAAACTCTTGAGCTCCTCCTTCACCCATAATGCACAAAACCCTAATATACCCCAGATTTTGCTTGCTGTTATAACATAAAATATAATATATTAATATATATTTTCATCACAAGAAACTATATCTGGAGCTCAATATGAGGGACAGTGTTGTCTTTGCATGCTCTCGTTCTTCCAGAAATCATCTGAGAAAAAATGTTGGGGGTTGGTGGGTGGGAAGTTGAGGAAAGAATGAAAATGGACAGCACAGATTGAATGTTATGGTAAGTACATACCTTTTTATCTGATGTTATCAATTTTCATTCTATACTCGCCTGTTGGGACAGTGTCCGCAGCTACCTAAAATCCCAGGTGGACTCTAAAGAAGGATATTCTTGAGCACAGTTGAACCAAAGGCTGCTCTTCCTCTCAAGACCAAATCCAGTTTGTACTGAGTAATAAAGGTATGAGGATTAACCCAAGTTGCAGCCACACACGTCATCCATGGAAGCTCTAGAGAGAAACACTGAAGAAGTAGCCATGGAATACGCCCAATTGGTTGTAGATAAATGACATGCAATCTGTCAGCCATCTAGCTAAAGTTGCCTTTGCAACTGATTTGCCCAATTTAGAATCGGCAAAGGAAACAAATAATTGATCTGTCTTCCTAATTTCTTTTGTTCTGTGTAAGTAAAAATTTAATTGTCTACAGAAATCCAATAAATGCAACATATATTCACCTTTGTTGTGTACTGGTTAATACTGGATTCTGACACCAATTTAGGAAGAAAAGAAGGGTTGGTACGTAATGATACCCTATCCTTATGAAAAATCAAGTAGGGAGGTGTAGAGAACAATGCTTGAAGTTCTGAACTAAGATCGCATTTTGCTGCTGGTTCAAAAGGGGAATGAATTAAGGCTTGCAGTACCGGATTTAAATCCCATAGTGAAGCAGGGTCTTTATAGGGAGGTCTCAGTAGGAGAGTGCCTCAAAAAAGCCTTACAGAGCTTAGATGAAAGTCAAGGAAGAATTGTCAAAGTGAATATGAAAGTTGGAAATTGCTACTAAATGAAATCCAAGTGTTGAGGAGCTAGTGTCCTCATTAAAAATCATTGCCAAAAACTCAAGAACACTTTATACGGGAGATGAAAAGGGATCAATGCATTTCTGATGTGCTGAAAAAACAAACCCTTTCCATTTACTTCTGTAAAGTGTTCTTGTAGATGCCTTATGGGAAGATAAAAGTATATGACGGACAAGGTAAGAGAGCATCGGTTGTCTAGCTATTAACGGAATTGGAGAAAACATGCTGTTAGCTTTTTGAGATATCCAGATAAATCTTGCCTGTCAGGTGAGACAGGAGGTTGGGAATCGGATCCAGAATCCAAGGTGGGTAAAGGAGATGAGGCCAAAGGAAAGGGAACTAAATCTGTCAAGGCCAGTAAGATGCAATAAGGATGATTTTGCTCTTCAACCAGGCAGCTTTCTGTAGAAATTTTGGAATTAGGAGATTGGTGGATAAGCACTGAGGAGACCAGGGGGCCAATCGTGGATTAGGCATCCCTTGGTGATTTCCCCCAGTGGGGGATCGGAGCAAAGAAGATGCTGCACTTGCTGTTTAGGGGAAATGCAAAAAGATCACAGCAAGGCTGGCCCCATTGATGGAAAATGATTTCTGCCACTTTCATACTGAGAGACTACTCGTGAGGTAGTAGAATGGACCTGCTCAGTTTGTCTGCTATCACGTTGGGCTTCCCTGGAATATGCATTGCTATCAGAAAGCAGTTGGAAGAAATTGCCCATTGCCACACTCTGAGGACTTCTTGACACAAGGGGTAAAGACCAGGTTCCCCCTTGTTTATGTACCAGACTACTGGTATGTTGTCTGTCTATATCACAATTGCCCTGAATGGGAGAAATTCTTGGAAGGCCTGCAATGCTAAGAGCACCGCTCTCATTTCCAGGACACTGATATGCGTATTGGCTTCTTTGGGGGACCAACTGCCTTGGATTATCTTCCCCAGGAAGTGCCCCCTCACCCAATCTGGGAAGCATCCGTGGTCACTACAGCCTTGGGCAGAGGGAAAATGAAAGTGTGGCCTTGCAGAACTTGATCTAACTGAATCCACCACTAAAGGTATCTCTTGCATGCTTGAGTGATTATTTGGGCTGACATGTGCTGATAAAGACTTGAACATTGGTTTGCTAATGTTCATTGAAGAACTCTCATATGAAATCTTGCTAGAGAAACTAAAATTATGGCTGCTGACACTGACCCCAAAGTTTGAAGAATCAAATGGGCTGCGAATTAATTTTCTGACTTGGAATCTGATAGTCTACACTCTTGAGAGAGGAAGAAAAGAGGTCAATGAAATCAGTCGTAACTGAGACTTGTTGTAGTTTATGGTTATCCCCATATGGGAACAAGTCTGGAGTACATGATCTCTCGTTTTTATTAGTAGATGCCTGGTTGGGGAGGTAATGAGATAGTCATCCAAGTATGGAAACACTTGGAATCCATGTAGTCTCAAATGAGCTGCTACCACTGCAGTGCATTTGGTGAACAACCTGGGGGCTGTGGTGAGGCCAAAGGGCAGTGCTCTGAATTGGTAGTGACTGGCTCCCAGGCAGAAGGATAAATACCTTCTGGATTGTTTGTTAATTTTTATGTGACATTACGCATCCTGAAGGTCTATCGAGCACATCCAGTCATTCTTGCCTAGAAAAGGTAGAATGGAACTGAACCATGAATCCAAAACTTTGTGGATCAAACTACTTTGTTCAATTCACTGAGATCCAGAATTGATCTCCAGTCCTCCGTTTTCTTTGGCACTAAAGAAACTTGAGTAAGTTCCAGATTCTATCTGATCGGGTGGGATGACTTGTTCTAGTAGCTTTCGTATTTCTTGTGCTCCTGCTTTCTTCTGACTGGGTGGAACATGGGAATTTTGCATACAGTTGGAGGTGGTAGGGAAAAGGGAATTATATAACTTATGGAAATAATCCTCTGCACTCATGTATCTTTTGTTATATCTAGCCAGGCTCTCTGGTGCAGGGATAAATGACCCATAGCTGCCTCCAGAGGTGGACAACCGGGCCTCCTTTCAAGAATGTTGGCAGGGTCTATTGAATAATGAATTTCTGGACCCCTAGTTTTGTGAGCCCCCTCTGCTGCATGGGTGTCATCATCCATTTGAGTTTCTACCTCTGCCCCTGGGGAACCATCTCCATATGGGTCTTGGAATGGACCCTGGGAATTCTTGAACCACATTTTATGACCTCCTGGTTGATTCCTAAAGAAAGATCTTTGAGGAGTCGAAAAACATACACCCATTACAGAGAGTGCCTTTCCATCTTTTTCATACCTGGAGAGTGCGTTTTTAACTTTAGGGCCAAACAATAAACTGCCATCAAAGGATGCACTGTCAAATATGGACTTGAAGGGCTCCACAAAATCTCACAAGTGCATCCAGGCATGCCTCCTAATGGAAATGCCTGAACCCGCTCCCCTTGAGGCACCTTCAGCTGCATGGGAGATAAGCCTCATGGATGAATCAGAAATAGCATGTATGGTAGCCAACTGAGAGGCCACAGAAGTCTGAGTCTTGGCAGTATTGGTCCCAGAAAGGGATTTTGACAGTTCATTTATCAAATTCCTTTGTAGTCTCAAAGTGTGCTAGATAGTTCAGCAGATTAAGGGCAAGAGTTGCTGAAGCATACACACACTTCCCAAATCTGTCCAATCCCCCTAGACTCCCTGTTAGGGGGATGAAGAGAGAAACTTTGCTCAGCAAATTCTTTCTTTGTGGCCGCCACCATAACCATAGCATCTACAGGCACTCCCTTGCTCTAGTATTCCCTACCTACAGGTGAAGCCAGAATCCAATCTGGTCTTTTGGGGACTGGCTCAACTGAATCAGGCTCCTTCCACACCCACCTAGAAATAAAATCAATGAGCTCACTGGCAGGTGGAGTAACCCAGAAGGTAGACAGGCCAGCTCTAAAGGCTTCCAGGAATATTGATTGCTCTGGGGAAGGGTTATCAGAGGACCAACCACCCCTCTGCCTAAGGATCTCAAGATTTTCCTCCAAATGAGATATCTTTAAGTGGTGATCTTGGGGACCCTTCTTCATCAAAATCAGTATCTTTGGTGACTGACTCTTGAGGGGAGTCCAAGTGCCTCTTCTTGCACTTTCTCTTCCTAGGGACATCCTCAGTGGAATGCTCTGGTGAAGTATCGGAAGAGACTGTAAAATCCTGTTGGGTAGCCTGGAGACTTTGAGCTGGCTGTCCCTGTGGCATAGAATGAGGTTGATCAAGGTACAGAGACATATGGGATCCAAGGGGAGCATCCAAGGAGGTAGGATACATCTGTCCTGCTGAAGCAGAGAACATCCTCTTCTCTACTGCAAAGGTAGATCCCTCCGGGGACAAGGAAAACAATAGAGCTGAGAAGCCAGGCTTCTGGCTGAGAACCAATGTACCTGAGGCAGAAGTCTGAGCTGAGCTGTCAATGCCGAGGCTCTGAGGGACAGAGACAGCTCTGAAAACTTCAGAGTCGACTCTAATGTCTTTGATCCGACAGAGGTGCTTCTGATCCACAAGTCATCTGGCTCCAAGGACATCTGAGCCAGTGCACTCAGAGATAGCTTCAGATCTGAAAATAAGGATATCTTCAGATCTGAACCAGATGGACCTGGAAGGCTCAAATTCAGTGGGCTCAGAAATGATTGATCAGATTGGAAAAGGAGCTGAAATCAGAGGAGTGGTAGAAGGATGGACTTTCTGACCCAAAGGGGTAGTAGCCAGGAGAACTCTCATCTGTATTTGCAGACGAATCTCCTCATCATTCTGTCCACATCAGATATGCTCAAGAGCTCGAGATGACCACATCTAATTGTGAAAGTGGCAAACGAGATCTGGGGTATGTGAAGGGTTGGTGCATTGTGGGTAAGGAAGGAGTTCGAGAGTTTCTTGGTGGCCATGACCTAAAGTAAACACCAAGTCAGATCCAAGGATTGGATGTGAGCCCAACAGTTGAGGACAGAATAAAAACAGACATCAGACACATTCATTATTAAGCTACAAAAGAAGATATGTGAAGTTACCTGTGCAAAGGAAATAACATATGGTTGACGTAAAGAAACTGTAATATCCATCATGACTTCAGGAGAGGTGTAGGAGAGCGATTTCTCAGTATGTTTAAGTGATATATATCTAGACATTTTCTTGATTTTAACTGTTTTCCTTATTACATATTGGGAACTTGTAAGATTATTATGAAGAACTAAAAGATAGTTCTGCATTAAAAATAGAAGAAAGTGTTCAAAAGTAACAGTTATTTTGTGACTGAAGATTTTGCAATTTTGTTAGCACTGGTACAACTGGAATCAATTTTTTTTTTGTTTTTTTCTTCATATTAGTCCATGTATTTTTATCCGACGTTCTTTTAAGAGAAGGGGATGACCAATCCATGTCTTCAGTCATAGGAATAAGATTATTATTTTTTGACAAGTACAGAAGCTTCCTCTAAATTTACAGATTTTTTACAGATGAATTTTTATTTTTGCTGGAAAAATTATCTGTAATTTAAAACCACTCTGTTGAAGACTTTTCACAAGCGACGAGAAACTTTTCCTTAAATCCATTGTTTTAGCTGAGTAGTCATTATCAAATGTGATTAATTCTGTTTGTATTTCAAAGGGGTGTTCCTCCAAGCAGTTTTAAGTATATTCTTTATCAATATATGATAAAAATTTTATAACTACAGATTTCAGTGGAGCAGAAGGTGAAGTAGGAATAGGCTTACCTATGGCTCTGGGGGCTCTTTCAATACCATAGGAAAGACCCTCCTGTAGATTTAATATTTCCGGGATCCAATTATTTAAGAACAAAATTAAATCCTTACTTTCATTTTTTTCTGGAAGACCAAACATCCTTATGTTACATCTCCTTTCTTTATTTTCTAAGTTATCTATTTTGTTTAGAAGCAATTGTATTTTGTTTTAGTAAAAATTCAATTTGAGATTATTCTTCTTTTAGCCTCCCATCTATGGTATTCAGGGCATTTTCCATGCCACATATTTTGGTTCGTTGTTGCTGTAACAGTTCTTTAAAAACATCAGTTTAAGACAGTTCTCTCTGAGATTTTCTAAATTCATCTGGCCCAAATAACATAGATGGGAGACTAAAAGAAGTCGAAGACTGTAGTATTTTTTTTTTAAATAAAATAGTTATTTTCCCGTATTTAAGTCTTATTCTGCAGACCTGTGAAAAGTTGCTGCCTTCACTTAGCCATCTTGGCTCTGCCCTTCCAAGATGTTGGTGTCTCGAGGAGGATCTATAATAGCTCCCAATTTGCAGTCATCTGCGAACTTGGTGAGCCAGAGGCCTTGAACATTATTTGTCTTGACTTCCAAGAAGCAGCTGCTAAACAGCAGCAGTCCCAGTATGGAGTAAAGGGGTACTCTGCTGGTGACCGGTCTCTTGGTGGAGGTGGTCTCACCAACCTTGGTTCCTTAGGTCCTGTCTGTGAACCAGCCAGCAATTCAGTGAGTTACACAGGAATTTATGCCTAGCTCATGCAGCCTGTCAGCAATGCCTGAGTGGGTCATTGTATCAAATTCCTGGCAGGTCAAGATATGCAGTGTGCACTGTTTTACACTTGTCCATTGCCTTGTTGACCTTCTCAAAGAAATCTACCAGGTTATGTAAGCATGACATTCCCTTAAAGCACACTTGGGATGATTCCAGTGTCTGTAGGTTGCCAATGCCCTTGTTTATCATTTACATAATAATTTGTTCCATGGATTTGCATACAGGCTCATTAGACTGAATGGTTTGCAGTTCCCTGGATCGGTTGATGATCCACCCTTGTGGAGGGAAATGACTGTAGTAGTCCTCTATTCACTTGGAATGCAGACTTTTTTGAGGCTGTAGTTGAAGAGTGCCTCAATAGGTCATGATAGGTTATGTTTTACACTATTTAGGAGGCAAATGGGGATGTTGTCAGGACCAATAGAGGTGGTGTTCTAGGCTTTAGCGAGTGCTGCCAACTATTAGTTGGGTGAAGTACATTGGAGGGGATTTCACCCACAGGAGCTGGAAGGGAGTATGAGGTGAAGTCTGAGCTGAATTTATCAGCCAGTAGATTTGATATGTCACCCTGATAGGTGAGGGTGGTACAGCTCACCACCAGTTCAGAACACTGCTGTGCATTACCTTTAAGGTTTCAGACATAGCTGAAGAAGGTCTTGTGATTGTCCTTAGCCTGCGAGGTTATCCTGACCTTGTAGTTGGCCTTGTTGGACTTAGACATCTTACCTTCTTGTTTAGTTGTACAAGAGAGCACTTGTCTTTAAGGGAATTATTTTCCTGATTTTGGCGATGATTTTTTTTCTTTTATTATATACCCTGTTTAGGTGAGGATTCTACCATTGTGGTTTGTTTTTGTTTGTTTTGGGTTTACTTTTGGTAGGTATGGTAGCCTCTATGCAGCTATACACACATTTGTATAGGGGCTCTGTGAATAAATCTGCATAAGTAGTTGAGCTCTTAGGGTTAGGGGAGCCTTGAATTTTGACAAACTGTTACTTAATAGGCGGTAGTTTGTCTTAGAACAGTTCTCAAATGTTACTGGTTTAGCTGGGTTTTCATGGGGTTGACTTTTTACTTCATAGGAAATGGATTTGTAATCCAACCTCATTAGTGAGATTAGTAAAGACATGACACAAGGGAGGGGGAGGGTGCAATGCTCTCCTATGTTAGTGAGTACCAAAAACAGTATATTTAATAATCTGGTTGGAGTGTGCACCACTACTACTAAGTTTCCCTGTCTATAGAGGGGTAGTTAAAGTCATTCATCAATAGGGTGTTTGGTTGGATGGTGAGCACCTCTAGTAGGTTTAAGTAAGAGTCATGAGACTCTAGGGGCATAGATGGTGACCTGTAGCTAGCCATGATATGGTGAGGGACCTTATCTATGGTGACGTGCATGTGGATGAGCGCCCTGTTAAAATCCTGTTTAACCTACCTGGAAGTATGTTTGCAGCTAATGTAGATCAAGACACCTCCACCAGTATATGCTGTTGTTGGTCTAAATGTGTGGAAAGCATCATAGCCTTACACTGTCGGACTACTTTCTATGACTTTAAACCAAGTCTTGGTCATGGCAGAGATGTCTACATTTTCCATAGTAAGGAGGGCTTGAAGGGTGTGGAGAGTTTTGTGTAGGATCCATCCTAGCAATGAGCAGTAACACCTTAAGGTTTCTTGGAGACTTTTTCACTATACTGGCAGTTTGTCTTTATGGCATTGCCTAAAAAAAGCTCTAAGGCGGTGGATAAGTTTTAGCCAATATCCCAAAGCCTGGGGGTTGACAGTTATAGCCCATTCTTGGCAAAGGAAGATGGCCTGTTGATCATATCCTCCCCATGCTGACAGATATTAGATCCCCTAGAGTGACACCAAAAACCAAGCCAATTATTAAAATCAATTATTTTATGTTAGTATTATGTCATCATCCCTGGTGATGGTAGAATGAAACTCAATGCAAGCTTGTACCTATATGTGGCAAATCCATTATCTCTCTTTTTATCTAGTCCAGTGAGGTATGTCTCAGGTCATTAAAACCCACATGGACTATCACAGAATCATATTCGTACCTGGAATGCAGTGACTTGAGTGCGAGCGTGATACTGAGGATCCTGGCTCCAGACAGACAACTTATTGTTATCTTTCTCCTTGTCTAACCTGGTGAGTGGGGCATCTGTGTGTCATACAATGGAGTGCCCAATAACAACAGTATTAGGTAAAATATATGACTGACTTATGGGCTTTGTTCTTTGGGGACCACTGGGTGTAGGCTTTTCTTGTGGTGTGCATTTTAGTGATTGCTGAAGAGCACTGTTGTTATTAAGTGACTTTGGAGGGCTTTGATTATTGGGAAGGCTTCTTTTAAGTGACTCAGCATAAGACAATCTGTATGCATGTATGTATGGTGAGTGGTATGACTGAGGGATGTAGTAATTCTTGGCAACATCATTTGTATGCAAGATTTTTACCCCCAAAGAAGTTGTGTATTTACATTTCTTGTTATTTTCTTTAATGATTAACTGGCAGTTTACGAACAATGAAACAACTGCTACATTGCTTTGGGATGTCCAAATCTATCATACTGACCACAGAGACAGTAGGAAGTTGCATATCCATGTTATCCAATCCTGTATTAGGGTGGTATATGTAGGATTAAGGATTGGGGTTTAATAGAGGCCTCCCGGAGTAGTTTCTGGGATTAAGGACAAGATGTTATACAGTACTAGGATGTGGTAGTGTTATTCTATACACAAACTAGTTTCTGGGGTTAACAGCAAGATGTGTGGTGCTAGCAAATGGTAGTGCTATTCAACATGCAAGCTAGATTTGCTAAGCTTAATTCTGCACAATGCCATACCGCTTAAAAGGTTTAGTACATAATCCTAACTTTATAGAGAAATGTTACTGTTTAGGTGTTTGCTACTAGACAGGGCACTGCTAGCAGCCAACATGTGTGGGCAGCTCTGCTTAAACTCATTTACATCAGAGACAAAAAAGCTTGAGAATTGACTCCTATACCCTCTAGCCAGTAAACAATCACACTTTGCACTCCCTGGAGTGCTTTCCAACTCAGAGAGACCAAGTAAACACTTTCTGCCACAAGATGGATGATCCCAGAACTTCTTAATGTAAAAGCACAGCAAAAGTGGCTCTCAAGTACAGATTAAACAAACAACTAAGTCCCTGATAATTTGCCCTTCTGAGAGGTGATCTGGAGGCAAACAGAACAAGAAAAAAGCACATTTTCTCAATAAAATGGAATTTGAATTCAAGATGTTATCAGTTTTGTCAGTTAGCTTAACATACCTGGTCAAAGCATTAACTACAATACCATTAATCATTATTTATATCTTTCTTGATTGTATATTCTATGTTTAAGGGTATGTTTGTTTTTCCCCACTTAAAAAGCATTATATTTACAAGTGGTTAACTGTACAGTAAAAGCAGTGGAACAAATACAAAACTGCTTAAAAACATAACATCTACCCCTTGTAGGGTATATGAAAATATTCACCTTATTTATATATTGAGTTTGTGACTTTAAGATTGTTCTTACCAGCATTAACATACAAGCTCTGCTGACTAAAGTATATCCCTCCTGTTCGGCCCAGAAAATGATCACAGTTTAGAAAATACCAAAGTTCATTTAGGGACTGGAATATCCCAAATTGCCTGCTTCATACATTACAACACACCTCACATTAGGTTTTATAGAAGTGGTAATATTATTTGCACCATCATCCACATAAACTGTACTGATCACTGGAGACCTTTAATTATATTTTCCTTTGTGCAGTTCAGCAGTAATGTTATTAGCTGCTACATTAAAATTGCTAACTTTACCAGTGAATGGCTTGTCCCTTCTGTAATGTCACTTAGGCAGATTATAGGTGACATATTAAGGATTACATGTAGTCAAATGCAAAGTCATATTCCCAGTGATTTTACAAAAAGCTTAGTGCAAAACAAACTCTTATAAATGTTCAGCTCCCGATAAATGATATTAGATGTACTGCTTTAAACATTAAAATAGTTATGAGGGTCCATACTCTGTATATATATATATATATATACACACACACACACACACACACACACACACACACATATATATTTACAAAAGACATGATCAGTACAATCAAAACAATAACTAATTACAAGTACAAAGCTTACCAGTGTTAATATATTTTATTTTACAGTATATATATATATATATATATATATAAACATAAATAACAGGCATAACTGGTTGCCACTGTTGAAATGCTTCATTAAACAAATTTTTTTTTTCAGAATAAGCTCCATAAAACCAGTCCACATATTTACAAAACAAAATGTTAAAATTCATATTCTGCACTAAAATATTCTAAGTCCTATTCATGGAGGGGGGGGTGCAATCTAGTACCAAAAAAAATAATTTTAAAGTCAATAACTACATCTGTACAAACTCTACACATGTGTTGTGTATTTCCTTTACTTCAGGTTTTAAAATACTGTCTAAACCATTAACCAGCTTCTCTCCTGACTTAACTGTTTTAATGATGAATTTTCTCTTCTTCTGTATTTTGGGGATATCATAAATAATAGGAGAAATAAAGTATAAAACCTGAAAAAAATCAAACATTTCTTAAAAAATTCCTATACCCATAAACAGTCACATAACAAATCATTAATTTCAGTTTTAAATACTTACATGAAATTCTGTTTTAAAATGTCATAAACATATTTTTCTGACATGCAGACTTGTACACCATTCAGTGTTCCTTATCTAAAAGTGTTATCACCTGACCCTTGTCTACGTTTGTAATGACAACATCCTTATCATCCTTATTATACACACCTTTTGCTTAACAGAACTCTTGTCCCAGGTTCAACTCACTTCAGGACGTGGATCTAAAATTGACTCAGCTATCCTTAAAATTTTCAAATTTAACTTTTGAGTAAACTGATTTAAATTTGTGGTTACACTCTCCATTTTTAATAAAGCTAGTTTGTTCAAAGGACAAACTTAAATTTAACAAGCTGAGTTTAGTACCAGACAAAGTCACTCTTCTGCATTAATTCTTTACTCTCTTCTAATACTGGCAAGTTGTAGGAGAAATAATATTTTGAGGAGAGAGAGTATGCACCCCCCCCCCACATTATCTATAAGAATATTTTAAGGGGACAAGGGATAAGCATTTCTAGACTGAATGATGAAAATCAGAGATTTTGTTCAGATATGAATGTTTTTAAACATGAATTGTCAGACAGGGGATATAATAGGTTCATAGGTTCATACTAGGCTATCTGCCCTAGGGCATTTATAAGCCTAGCCAGAGTGTGTTTGGCTTTCGCCACCCATTTTAAATTAATTTTGCTATACCCTTTTTCGAGATTAGTATACTGTGCCTCTGTCTAACAGTGACACAGAAGTGATACCCGGGGTAAACCTACGATCTCCCATCCACTCATCAAGATCCCTCTTGAAGAGAGTCAATGAGGGACTCTGCCTAACCTGGACTGGGATTTTATTCCAGAGTGAAGGGAGCCTCTGGGTTATGAATCTGTCCCTCCAGCATGTCCTATTTATTTCAGTGCTGAGGTTCAAGTCTTTCGAGCACGTAGCTCAATGGGATTTGGATTTTCTGAGGTGCAGCATGTCCATTAATTCCGGGTTGGACATGGCTTTATACGTCAGGCACAGATCGCCTCTGAGCAGGCGGTATGCCACTGAGTAGAGCTGGAGTTTCTTTAACCGGGCAGCATATGGCATCTGTTTGAGCCCTTTGATCCTCTTGGTGAGGTACTTTTGGGGTCTTTCCAGTTGCTGCAGGTGTCTGGTAAGGTACATCCCAAAAGGGCATTGTACTCAATTATGGGCCTGATGAGGGATGAGTAAAGAGGCACAATGACCTCCCCTGATCTAGATGTGAATCCCTTCATGATTAGGTGGGCTATATAAAATGTTTTTCTAACCACTTTGGCCATGTGGTTGTCAAATGAGAGATTGCTATCAACTTGGGTCCCCAGGTCCCTAATTACTTCTTCTGTACTTAATGGATTACCACCTATGTGGTAATTTGTGGGCACTTTGTTTTTGCCAAAGGGGATGACTATACACTTTTTGGTGTTTAGCTTGAGGCCATGGCTCTGGCACCAGTTGTCTGTTTATATGAGGCCCTTTTGGAGGATGCTTGTTAATAGTAAAGAGGATGAACAAATGAACATTTATGTTAGACAATTACAAGATAACAAGGCTAAACCTTACTTTTCTGTTCCTGAAAAGTTTTACCCCCCTTTTTCAAATCACGTACAGCAGAATTCTGCTGTTTCTGTTTGTTTGCAATACTCAAGTGATATTGATAGGGTGTGCCAAATCATTAAGAAAAATTGGTGTATTTTAACATCAGGTGAACAACTCAAAGATTTTGTTGGTGAACATCCACATTTTAAATTTAGGAATAAGAAATCATTAAATAGATTGTTATGTTATAATGAATATAAGTACAATGTTGTACAAGATGATAGAGGTACCTTCTCATGCGGAAATTGCAACTATTGTGATTCGATTTGTGTCTCAAATTATTTTCAACATCCTCTGACAAATGAAGTAACCAAGTTGAATTTTAGAGCTAATTGTTCTACTAGGAATGTTGTTTACTTAGCACAGTGTAGTTTATGTCGCTCTTTCTACATAGGTAAGACAAATTGTTCTTTAACAGAACATATTAGGGAGCATTTGGCGGCCACACGCAACCAAGAGGATAAGAGTGCCTTAGCCAAACGTTATACAATGGCGTGATGAACATATTTTCACCTTTATGGCAGTGGAAAGTTTAGTTGAGAGTTTACGACTGGGTGACTTCAAGAATATTACTGAACAGCATAAGGTCAGGTGGATAGTGAAGTTACATGCTGATAGATCCTCTGGCCTGAATGGGAAGGTTCCCTTAAAACCTTATTTGAAAGCATGACCTTTACATTAATTTGATTAATGTTACCAGTTTTTTTCTTTTTATTTGCTATTTAAGCATATGGTAATATTTTTATGATTGGAGACGTTGCTGAATGCCATTTAGTGATTTGATATCATCGGTCTGTCACACCCCCTTACGTAGTGCTATTTGATTATGAAGCTTCATTCATTCTGCTTGTCATGTGACTGTATAAACCCCCACATTTTAGCATTTTGATTGGCTGGTTCAGTGCGTTGACAGTAAGAGTTTGCATTTGTTTGTAATTATCTGTAATTAAGTTTTAATTGCTTGAATTACACTTTTGCATTTAAGCGCATTTGTTGGTTTCTTATATGGTCTGAAGAAGTATCTTTGTATAGGTGTGAAAGCGCTAACCTGTTCATTAAAGTTTTATATTTTTTTAACCTGTGCTGCCATGTTTCGTTCTTCCTACTATTTATTGTTTTTAATTATGGCTGAATTATTTATTGTATTTCTGTACTTTATCAATGTAAAGTGCTACAGTATTTCACTGTTCTTTGCTGCTGTTTTTCTGCTCCGTAGTGTTCTTCTTGTAAAAGTGTTTGTTGGTTAATCTGTTGCTTGTTCTGTAATTTCTGCAACATCAACTCACTCTTGTGTGATTTTACATTAAGAAGGTTAGGTCTGCACTCTAGTGGCAGTAGGAGGTAGCTCGGTCAGTCCTGAGCTTTGGAATCAAAGAGGGAAGCTGCTGTCAGTTTCTCTATATGAAGAGAGACATAACTGAGATCTCAGATTATGTATCCCAGGTAGGTATGTCCTTAGCACAAAGCAGCATTCTACCTTCACCCAGGATTGGCTTAGCTTCTGGTGTTAATACACAGGGATCCAGTATCTGTCGGTCTGGGAAGATATGGTTGACAGATCAATCTGCTTTGCCAGAGATGATCTTCACCCATCACCTCTTGGCTTTCAGTTAGTGGCAAAGGTACTTATTCATAGGTTCATACTAGGCTATCTGCCCTAGGGCATTTATAAGCCTAGCCAGAGTGTGTTTGGCTTTCGCCACCCATTTTAAATTAATTTTGCTATGCCCTTTTTTGAGGTTAGTATACTGTGCCTCTGTCTAACAGTGACACAGAAGTGATACCCAGGGTAAACCTACGATCTCCCATCCACTCATCAAGATTCCTCTTGAAGAGAGTCAATGAGGGACTGCCTAACCTGGACTGGGATTTTATTCCAGAGAGAAGGGAGCCTCTGGGTTATGAATATGTCCCTCCAGCATGTCCTATTTATTTCAGTGCTGAGGTTCAAGTCTCTCGAGCGCGTAGCTCGATGAGATTTGGATTTTCTGAGGTGCAGCATGTCCATTAATTCCGGGTTGGACATGGCTTTATACGTCAGGCACAGATCGCCTCTGAGCAGGCGGTATGCCACTGAGTAGAGCTGGAGTTTCTTTAACCGGGCAGCATATGGCATCTGTTTGAGCCCTTTGATCCTCTTGGTGAGGTACTTTTGGGGTCTTTCCAGTTGCTGCAGGTGTCTGGTAAGGTACATCCCAAAGGGGCATTGTACTCAATTACGGGCCTGATGAGGGATGAGTAAAGAGGCACGATGACCTCCCCTGATCTAGATGTGAATCCCTTCATGATTGGGTGGGCTATATAAAATGTTTTTCTAACCACTTTGGCCACGTGGTTGTCAAATGAGAGATTGCTATCAACTTGGGTCCCCAGGTCCCTAATTACTTCTTCTGTACTTAATGGATTACCACCTATGTGGTAATTTGTGGGCACTTTGTTTTTGCCAAAGGGGATGACTATACACTTTTTGGCGTTTAGCTTGAGGCCATGGCTCTGGCACCAGTTGTCTGTTTCTATGAGGCCCTTTTGGATAATGCTCGTGTCGGCTGGAGAGTCGATTATGGTGCCCAGTTTGCAGTCATCTGCGAACTTGGTCAGCCACAGTACTTCCGTGTTGGCCTGTACTTCCGAGAAATATATACCGAACAAGAGAGGTCCCAGGACTGAGCCTTGTGGGACGCCACTTGTAACCAGTTTGGAGTCTGACATGGCTCCAGCAATTCTAACCATGTGGGTTCTGTCCTTGAGCCAGTTTGCAACCCATCTAGTGACATAGGGGTTTATATTTAAGCTGGTGAGCTTATCTATAATGCCCGAATGGGGTATTGTATCGAAGGCTTTTGCGAGGTCCAGGTAGGCTGTGTGGACCACCTTCCCCTCATCAATGGCCTTGGTGACTGTTTCAAAGAAATCAACCAGGTTTAAGAGGCAGGATCTGCCCTTAACAAAGCCGAACTGGGTAGGATCCAGTGTCTATAGGTCCCCAATATCTTTATTTATGAGGTCCATGATGATCCTTTCCATAGCTTTGCAGACCAAGCTAGTCAGGCTTATGGGGCGATAGTTTCCAGGATCTGTTGAGGCACCACCTTTGTGGAGAGGGACCACTGTTGCTGTACGCCACTCTTTGGGTACATATCCTGTAGTAAGGCTGATATTGAACAGTAGTTTTATGTTTGGGTTTAGCTCTTCTTGGAGTTCATGTAGGATGCAGCCCGGGACACCGCCTGGTCCCATTGATGCTGTGTTTTTTGCTTTGGAGAGGGCAGCCCTTACCTGAGCATCTGAGATGTCAGGGGGCAGCACTCTGCTGGGATAGATACTTGCCCTTCTGTGGGTGGGGGTTTGCCCTGAACTTGTCAGCTAGGATGTTGGCAATGTCTGTGGGTCGGTGTATTTTTGTCATTTTGACTAATTCTGAGCATATCTGGGAATTCCCACCCAGGTTCCTAACATAACTAAAGAAAGCCTTGTGATTATCCTTAGTGTCCTGTGCAATTTTTCTCACGAAGCTGGCCTTAGACGATTTTATGAGTGCCCGTAGTTTTTGCTAATACTGATCAGAGATGCCTTCCCTTTGGGATTTTGCTCTATGATGTAGTAGCTTCCTCCTTCTATTGTATAGTTTGTTTATGGCTGGGGTCCACCAGACAGGATGTCTGCCTTTGGAGGATTGGGTCTTGGTTTTATTTGGGATTGCATGATCCATGCATTCCTGAAGGTGTTCATAGAATGCGTTTATAAAAGATTCTGCGGTCTGGGCCGTATTTTCCACAGGCCCGGGGGCTTTGAAGGATTCCACCTCGGTTTTGAGAAGTGTGAAATTTGCTTTAGAGAAGTTTTTCACTGTGGTTTTCAGGGCAGGGGGTCGAGTCGGGATGTGAATATCCAGTGAGATTAGTTTATGGTCTGATCTTACCAGTGAGGGATACACTTCTGGTCTGGAGCATAGAGTCCCCATGTTGGTGATGATCAGGTCCAGTATGTTTTCCCCTCTTGTGGGAGTGGTAACAAGGTGTTCCATAGCATTTGAGTTTATAAATTCTAGGAACCTTTGGGCTAGGGTGTTGGAGCTAGAGTAATGCTCCCAGTCTATGTTTGGGTAGTTGAAGTCACCCAATATAATCGTGTTTGGAGAGACCTTCATATTTTCCAGTGTTCTCAGGAAGGCCGAGTGGGGTTCCTGGGTTTGGGAGGGTGGTCTGTAGCAGGCTATAAACTGGAAGGTAGTTTTACCCACTGTTAGTTGCACATGGATAGTCTCTGATGCTTCGTGCTGTGCCACCAACCTGGAGGTGTCGGTATCTTTGACGAATATTGATACTCCCCCTCCTTTTGTGGTTCGGTCCAAGTTTTGGGGCCGAAAAGCATGGTATGAGGTATAACCTAGTAGTGCCAGGGTGCTCTCGGGTGCCTTGAACCAGGTTTCTGTTACTGCACATATATCCATGTTCTCCATGCTAAGGAGAGTTTCGAGTGCGTGCATCTTGAGATTTAGACTTCTGGCGTTGAGTAGCATTACTCTTAGTTTCTTATCCCTTGTGATAACTATGGAGGTGGGTTTGTCTTTTGAGCCTTGCCTAAAAAAGGCACTATGGGGGTAGCAAGAGCCTTTGCCAATATCCGAAAGCCCAGGGTGACAGGTGCAAGCCGTCCCTAGCGAAGCATCGTGGTTTGTCGAGCATGTCATCCCAGGCTGACAGGCATTGATCCCCTTTGAATGACACCAATACTTAAGCCAATTGTTGAAATTGATCATCTTGTCTTCATATTGTGGCATCATTCTTGGTGAGGGTAAGATGCTACTCAAGGTCAGGGTCATACCGGCCTGGGCTACATGCTCAGAGAGCTCCTCTATGTCTCTTTTCATGTAGTCCAGGGAGGTAAGTCTCAGGTCATTCACACCAGCATGGACAATGACTGAGTCATATTTGTACTTGCCTTGGAGTGACCTGAGTGCTTGTGTTATGTGGCGGATCCTGCATTCCGACAGGTAGCTCACTGTGACCTCCTTGTTCAGCCTGGTGAGCGGGATGTCAGTGTGCCTGACGATAGAGTCACCTATTACAAGTGTATCAGGTGTGTTGTTTAGCCTTAAGGGCTGTGACTGTTCGGCATACTGGCTTTGTGAGCTATGTGTTGCACGTGTGTTGTTTTGGGGTAGCGGTTGCTTGGGTGTCTGCTTTGGAGGTCTCTGCTGCTTAGGCAGATCTTTATTTAGAGCCTCCGAGTATGTTTTTGTGTGATTATGTGTTTGGTTTGCTGTCGTGGTAGGTCTATGTGAGACTGGAATTGTAGTGAGTGTGGTTTCCTTCTCCTCCTGACTGGTTTTGCCAGTACCAAGTTGAGAGAGCTTTGCCTCCAGTATGGCTATATGGTTGCATCACTCACATGTGTTGGAATTTGTTGGGAGGAGGAGAGGGTTGTCTGTGTACATGAGGCAGTTGTAACATTGCCTCAAGATTCCCAGATTCACCCGCTGGACCGGAGAGGAGATTGACAACTGACCTTTGGACATGCTAGAATAGTATTGGAAATTCCTTTATAATTGAAAAAAAGGGCCAATGGGGAACAAGGTATTCAAGGGGAGTTTGTGAGGGTGTAGTGCTTTTAATTTTTTAGTGCTGACTTATATAATTGCTTTAGTGAGCAAGTGCCAGGTATCTTAAATGCAATGTGTTACAGGTAACTTAAATGCAAAAATGACAAATAAGAAGTTATGTACCTACCATAACGTTCCATGTTAGTTGTCTTCTCTCGCCTTCTTTCTTGCTTGATGGGTTCGGAGCCGATCCTCGGCTCCGACTCGGCACTTGCTAAGCTCGAGAGTCACTTTTACCAGCTCGAGGCAGCCCCATATCCCATGATGCAAGGCGGTAAGTACCCAGATCTCGTTTGATGACAAAGGGCAATAGCACCAAGCATAAAACACTTCCCAAAGGAAGAAAGAAAACTTACAGGATGGAAGAAGGACCAGGTCTGAATGGTCTTCAGCATAATAATTTCTTATAACAAGGTCTGTCCAGGCCTGGGGAAGGAGGGAGGGTCAAGAAAGAAGGCGAGAAGACAACTAACATGGAACGTTATGGTAGGTACATAACTTCTTAATGTTAAGTTGTCAATCTCGCTCATTCTTGCTTGATGGGACCGTCCCTAGCACCTCTATCCTGGGTGGCTCAATGGAACAGACTCTTGAGGACTGTAGAGCCAAAACTGGCTCTGTCCCTGGAGGCCAAGTCCAATTTGTAATGGGAAACAAAAGTGTGAGGAGTGGCCCAAGTGGCGCTGCACAAATAGTGTCTAAAGGAAGTCTAGCTTGAAAGGCTGTAGAAGTAGCTAAGCTCCTAGTTGAATGTGCTTTAGGTTTTGAGCACAGCTGTTTTCCCCTGAGCAGATAAATTTCAGAGATGACCGAAGAAAGCCATCTGGACAAGGTCACTTTAGAAACAGGAAGGCCTTTTTTTATTATCCGCATAGGAAACAAAAAGTTGATCAGATTTTCTAAATTTTTTTGTTCTGTCCAAATAATATCTAAGTTGACGGTGGACATCAAGATAATGTAGTTTTTGTTCAGCTCTGTCTGAATAGTTTGGGAAAAATACAGGGAGATCAATGGATTGATTCAAATTGGTCTTTGAGGCGACCTTAGGCAAAAAGGTCGGATTAGTTCTCAAAGATACTCTGTCTTTGTGAAAAACCAAATAGGGGGGTCGAACCGATAGAGCATGAAGTTCAGACACCCTCCTGGCCGATGTAATAGCCACTAGGAATAAAGTTTTCCAAGAAAGAAATTTCAGGGAACAAGAAACAGCTGGCTCGAAGGGGAAGAATCAAGGATGTCAGCACTAAATTTAGATCCCACTGAGGAGGAGGATTCCTGATTGGAGGCTTTAGTAGGAAAATTCCTTTCAAGAAGGCCCTGCAGAGCCTATGGGACATAATATTATGATCTGCACCCCCGACATGAAAGTTGGAGATAGCAGCCAATTGAACTCTGACTGTGGAAGAAGAGGAGCCTGCATGAAAAATCTCTGCTAAGAAGTCCAGGACTGCCTGAACAGGGGCAGTGAAAGGATCAATATTCTTGGCCTTAGCCCAATAAGAGAAACGTTTCCATTTGCTTGTATAAATCCTCCTGGTAGAGGATTTTAACGGTTACTATGATGTCTCTAACTGGGTTAGAGATCAAAGGAAGCCTGGCTAAGGAAGGAAGTGGAGCAACCATGCTGTGAGGTTGAGAGAAGGGATAGACCGTGCAGCTGACTGGATGGGTGAACCAGAACATCGGGCACTGGGGCCAGACGCCGCGGCTGCGCCAAAAGGTGATGATGGAGGAACGGAACCAAACTTGTCGAGGCCAGTAAGGGGCAATGAGAATCAATTTGGCTCTCAAACGGTAGCTTTCTGGATAACTTGAGGGATCAGAGGAAATGGAGGAAGGCATAAAGAAGTCCCTGGGGCCAATCCTGGGTCAGAGCGTCTCTGGGGATGGCCTGGTAGAGGGAAGAGACAGAAGAAGTCTGGGCATTTGCTGTTTTGGGGAGTAGCAAAAGATCGCAACATGGACGACCCATTCCAGAAATATCTCTTCCGCTATAGATTGCTTGAGAGACCACTCGTGAGGCATGAGAATAGCTCTGCTCAATCTGTCCGCTACAATGTTGGTTTTCCCAGGGATATGCGTTGCTACCAGAAACCGATGAGAGGAGATCGCCCATTGCCATAGTCTGAGCGCTCGACACAAGGGGTAGGACTTGGTTCCGCCCTGTTTGTTGATATACCAAACTACAGACATGTTGTCTGTGTGGACTGCAATTGTCCCTACGGGAAGAAAGTCGTTGAGGGCTTGCAACGTTAAAAGCACTGCTCTCATCTCCAGGACATTTATGTGCAGATGGTACTCGAACGGCTGCCACATCCCATGAACCATCCTGCCCTGATGATGACCCCCCCACCCGATCAGGGAGGCATCCGTGGTGACAGTGGCTATTGGGGATGGGGGTACAAAGTACCTGCCTTGGCGAACCTGAGGAGATGTGATCCACCAAGCAAGATGATCTTTGCAAGTCTGTGTCACCAGAATCTGGTGACGCATTGGAAGTTGTTGGTACGACCACTGTGTGAACAGCATCCACTGAAGAAGGCGCATGTAGAATCGAGCCAGGGGAAGAAGAGTAATGGCCGCAGCCATGAGGCCTAATACCTTTAGAACCATTCTGGCCTGTACTTTCCTGTTGGCCAGAATGATCCTGACATGACTCTGAATGTCTGAAACTCTTTGATCTGTAAGGGTAGCTGACATCCGAACAGTGTTTAAGTTTGCGCCTATGAAAGTAATAGACTGGCAGGGCGATAAGGATGACTTTTCAAGTTGATCGAGATGCCCAAATGAGAACAAAGACTTATTGTGTAATCCCTGGCTTGAATAAGCTGATGCCTGGTGGTGGCTGACAGAAGCCAGTCGTCGAGATACGGAAACACCTGAACCTTGACGCCTCAGGTGAGCCGTGACCACTGCCATGCATTTGGTGAACACTCTGGGGCTGTAGTGAGACCAAAGGGCAGGGCTCTGAACTGGAAATGACTGGACCCCAGCCGAAGCGGAGAAATCTCCTGGAGCGCCTGTGAATTTTGATGTGATAGTATGCATCCTGAAGATCTATTGAGCACATCCAGTTGTCCTTCTGTAAGAAGGGCAGAATTGACTGAAGAGTGACCATTCGAATCTTGTCTTCCTCACAGACTTGTTGAGTCTGCTGAGATCCAATATTGGTCTCCAGTCTCCCGTCTTTTGGGGACCAAAAGAACCTTGAGTAGATTCCGGCTCTGAATGGTCTGTTGTAACTGGCTGAATGGCTCTTTTGCAGTAGTTTTGAGACTTCTAACTCTGCAATTTCCTTAGACCGGTGGTACATCTGGAAGGGAATTTGAGGGAAAGGACTTTCCTCGAAAGGAATTATGTAACCCTTGGATATGATCGACTGTACCCATCTGTCTTGAGTGAGGGAATGCCAGGCTTCTGGGTACAGTGATAATCTTCCCCGACTGCCTCCAAGGATGGACTGCCGGGCAACATTTCAGGGATGCTGATAGGACTTGTCAGAGAGAGGCTCTCTGTTTCCTGGTTTTGGACCCTCTGCCTCTAGAGCTGCGCCTGTTGTTGTTACCCCTCTGCCTCTAGGGGTAAACTGACCACGTGAATCCAGCGTGACTCCTTGGGATTTATGAACCACATTTTGCCACCTTCTGTCCTTTGGGGTAAGGTCTAGAAGGGGTGGAAAACGGACTCCTACAGCAGAAAGAGTCTTGCCGTCCTGCTCACACCTGGTCAAAGTTTCCTTCACCTGAGGGCCAAACAAAGCTGACCCATCAAAGGGAGAATTTGTGAAGGACGCCTTAAAGGGATCTGCAAAGTCACATAGCCGCATCCAGGCTTGGCCTCTAAGTGCCACACCTGTACCTGCGGCTCTACTCGCTCCATCAGCAGCATATGATATTAGCCGCATGGAGGAGTTTGCAATGGAATTAAGGGTTCCTAGCTGCGAAGCAATTTTTTCTTGAGCCCCTGCAGCTGTAGGATCCTGTACTACTTCACCCAGCTCCTTAAGGATATCCCTCTGGAGTCTGGTGAAGTGACATAGGTAATTCAGCGACGCATAGCAAAGGTCGCTGAGGAAAACATCCGCCACTGCACCTATACATGGTCCTAGCGTCCTTATTAGGAGGATGAACGGGCACGGAAGGATCTGCAAGTTCCTTCTTGGTGGCAGCAGCCACCACCATGGCATCAGCGGGGACACCCTTAGTGAGGAATTGCTTGTCACACGGGCCAGTGATAAATTTTGAAGGCCTCCTAGGGACTGGCTCTACAGAGTCAGGAGCAGCCCACGCCTTTCGGGCAATAACCTGCATAAGGGGGTCGAAAGGCGGAGACACCCAGGAGGTGGAGGGCCGAGATCCAAACGCCTCTAGGTATACTGATTCATCCTCAGAGGGATTATTGGTGGGCCAGTTTCCCCTCTGTCTAAGGAGTTCTAGGATGTCTGAGAAGGAGACATCCTCAGAGGGAGATCTTGGGGATCCCTCTGACTCATCAAAGTCAGTATCTGAAGTGATAGACTCGGGGGAGTCTACGTGTTTCCTCTTACAAGTCCTCTTATTAGGAGGATCTCCCGAAACATCAGGAGAATCCTCGGAAGAGGGGGAAATTCCCAATGGGGAAACCTGAGGCGGAGGATCTCTGGGTCCTGTAGCAAGAGAAGTGGCAGAGATGTCAACAGGCACTATAGAGGGAGGAGCTAAGGGAACAGACTGCTGGCTGATACCAGTGGCCAGCACACTCTTGATCACCTCGAATGCTCCCTCCCATGCAGGTCCGAGAGAACCCGTTCAAGAGCTAGGAACCCAGGGACCACCGAAGGGAAGTCTCCGAGGCAGATGTCGGAGCCGAGCTCACCAAGGCCGAGGCTCCAAGGGAAGAGCGGGTTCGGACAAGGGTCCGATGCCACTCACCCCTCGGAGGAGACCATGGAAGCCCGCCACCGAATCCCTCTAAGGAAGGTCTCAAGAGGAGATAAGAGTAGAGGCTGAAGGGACAGAAGGGGTATCCGTCCCTCAGCCGTAGCAGTAACCATTCCCGAAGACTCCAACTCCAAGCTCTGGGGTAGAGTTGAAGGAGGAACTGTAACGGGTGTGGACCAATAGTCGCCTGTTGAGACGGACTATGTAACATTTGGGCCAGTGCCTGTGACTTAAGTAATCTACTGACCACTCTCTAAGTCATGGTCCGGAAGCCTGGATGACCTTGAAGATCGGCTCCGATGGCTCCGTTCGAGAGGAGAGGTGAAGCCGAGCCGAAAGTATCGCTCCAAGGAAGGAGACCTCGACCTCTTCCTCGAAGGAGCCATCGAACCGATGAACCTATTGAACCTGTCGGAGCTGACAACTTATCGGAGCCGACAGGTAGCTCGATGCATCGGCTCCAGCCGGAGCCGATACAGCCACAGTAACGGTGTCGGAGCCGATCGGAGCCGACACCGATGCCTGTGCCACATGGTGGTCGGAGCCGATCTGAGCCGACACCGGCGGTCGATGCGGAATCGGCACCGATAGCCATCGGTGCCGAAGGCTTGTTAGCCAGAATCGCTCCAGCCGAGCCGATCTCGACTCAGAACGAAGTCGGAGCCGAGGCCGCAGGCTTTGACACAGAAGCCTGGGCCTTGGAAGACTTGGCAGTCTTAGGTGGAGCCGACTTAGCCGGAGAGCCTCCGGCTTAAGAAGGCCCCTGAGTATTAATTTGTTTCTTCTTTCCTGCAGGACTCTCTGGCTGAAAGAATGACATATAGCACAGGAGTCCTGCAGGTGAAGAGGCCCCAGGCAATAAAGGCAAGAAGTGTGACCGTCTGTCAGAGACATCTTCTGACAGCACGAGTCACACTTCTTAAAGCCTGAGACCCTTTCTTTTGACATGGTGTAACACAAGCACACACACACACCAGTCAAAGAATTTAAATTTAAATATACCAAAAAGGTATAACTACAAACACACACACACACACCCTAACAGGGGGGGGGGATGGGATGGGTAAAGTCTGACTAAAAAAATAATAAGAGACAGACAAATTTCTGTCAGAAACAGTTTAAAACTAAATAAAACTAACAATAAGGGTTTTTAAGTTAAAAGGGGCTAAATTAGCGAATTAGTAAATCACTTACCAGGAGCTGGTAAAAGGAGGACCTCATAAGCGAAGCGGCAAACGAGATCTGGGTACTTACCGCTTTGCATCATGGGATATGGGGCTGCCTCGAGCTGGTAAAAGTGACTCTCGAGCTTAGCAGTGAGTCGGAGCCGAGGGATCGGCTCCGAACCCATCAAGCAAGAATGAAGGCGAGATTGACAACTTAACATCAGTAACTTTCTTTCAAGTGAAACAAGGAAATAAGTACAGTAAGCAATGCAGATATCACTAGGGATCTACAGAAGCGCTGAAAAGCCGCATTTTAGGTGGAATTAGCATTTCAGGGAAATAACAAGCAAACAAGCATACAAACAAAGCTAGATTCAGCAGGCCTGGATCTAGTCTATGCTACAGCAAACAAGGTGTACCAATTTCAGTAAGAAACAGTTCAAATATGTAGGCACTATAAGCCTTTAACCAGAAATTCCCAGCTCAGGAGGGCAGAGTCCAGCCTCTCCTCCCACAAGAGTGCAGACCACGAACCTTCTTAATGTAAAATAACTGGTCTGAAGCCCAAGTGCTTAAACCAGAACTAATACACTTTTAGAATAACAGACACTGAGCCCTCAATCAGCAGCTCCCAACTTAGAAGGATGTAAGCTACCTGTCCTGCCACCACAGTGCAGGCCACAAACCTTCCTAATGTAAAACAACTGGTCTGAAGCCCAAGTGCTTAATCCAAAAGACTTAGAATGATAGCTACACTTTAATCAAGTTACTACCAAGCAGTAATAAATACAACTGAATACTTTAAAGAATGCCTGGATTAGTGCTCAAGTTATACAAACAAAGCTAGATTCAGCAGGCCTGGATCTAGTCTATGCTACAGCAAACAAGGTTTACCAATTTCAGTAAGAAGCAGTTCAAATATGCAGGCACTATAAGCCTTTAACCAGAAATTCCCAGCTCAGAAGGGCAGAGTCCGGCCTCTCCTCCTACAAGAGTGCAGACCACGAACCCTTTTAATGTAAAATAACTGGCCTGAAGCCCAAGTGCTTAAACCAGAATTAATACACTTTTAGAATAACAGACACTGAGCCCTCAATCAGCAGTTCCCAACTTAGAAGGATGTAAGCTACCTGTTCTGCCACTACAGTGCATTCTGCCACTACATTGTCTCCCCCATAGTGCCTTTTTTAGGCAATGTCATAACAAAAATTCCCCGACGTAAAAAAATCCACTACAGACAAACTCAAGGTAATGCTGCTTAATGCTATGAATCTAAATCTGAAACTGCACTCACTGGAAGCACTCCTTACCTTGGAAGATACCACTGTCTGTGCAGTCACAGATTCATGGTTCAAGGACACAGGCAGCACCCCAGCCATGCAAGGCTACAATGCCTTCCACAAGTTCAGACCTCAAAATAAGCATGAAAGAACCAAAGGTGGAGGTGTATTCATCTTCATTAAAGACCAGTACACCTCAAGACTGGTCAAACAGTACAACTCCCTAGAGCAGTACAACTAACTGTAGGTAAAGTCCCCTTCCACATCACTGTTAGCTATAGGTCCTTCACCATGAACCACAAGAACTACTCCACCTATCTGGACCTACTTGAGTCACTCACTATACAGCCAAACATCTTGGTTATGGGTGATTTCAACTATCCTTTCATCAATTGGGAGTCATATAAGAGCACAAACATGCTTGCCCTAAGGTTCCTGGACTTTGTTAATACAAATGTTCTGAAAAGATAGTTTGCACCCCCACAAGGAGCTCAAATGTCCTAGACTTAGTACTCACCAGCATAGGGGTCTCTGCACTGTCCCCTGTGTGTTGACTTCCCTGGTAAGGGCTGATCATAAATCATTCTTGTTCATAGTAATGATCATACCTGACTCCCCTCAAGAGCAAAAAGAATGAAAAATTTCTCCAAAGCAAACAATAACCTCCTAAGCAATGGCATAAATAGTTTAAACCCCTGCTACCACTGTCACCAATGACTCCTATACAGAGGTGTACACAGATGCCCTCTATAAACACCTATACAAATGTATAGACTTGGCTGTACCTGAACAATCAAAACAAGGTCTTAAAAAAAAAACAAGCCACCCTGGTGGGCATCAGGCATAAATAGGTTACACAACAAGGCAAATAAACTAATGTCTAAGAACAAGAGGGAACTAACTCAGCAGAGAAAGGACACCCTCCACAGCCTGAATAAGCAAATTAGATATCTTGTAAAGTCCTCTAAAGCCAATTACGAAGCTAAACTAGCATCCCTAGTTAAGGATAGCCACAAGACATTCTTTAGCTATATCAGAAATCTAAATGGGAGGGCCCAACTTTGTGCCTAACTAATAGTGGACAGTACCACTCGTACTGACCCTGAGGACATCGCCCACCTTCTAGCAGACAGATGTGGTGCAAACGTCACCCACCTGTCCTTACCAGACATACCCCAAAGCATACCTGTCACCAGTCCTCTCTAAAGAGCAGGTCATAACCGCACTCTCCATGGCCAAAAACACAGCCTCTATGGGACCAAATAACATCCCAGGCTGCCTACTAAATGGTCTAAAACAGTATCTAGCAGAATCACTTGACACTCTCTTAAATCACAGTCTAAGTACCGGCTTTGTCCCAGCAGAGTGGAAAACAGCAACAGTAATTCCCTTGCACAAAAGGAGTCCATAAACCAAACCTGGGAACTATAGACTAGTAAGCCTAACCAGCCTTAACTGCAAGGCTATGAAAAGAATCATCACTGACCTTTATCAATAAAAACATATGTGACCTTCAAACACTTGACCTGACCAAATTTGGCTTTGTTAAGGGTAGATCATGCTTTTTAAACCTTGTGGACTTCTTTGAGAATGTCACCAAAACCCTGGATGAAGTACAACTCTCCTGTACTCATCCCTCATCAGACCACTAATAGAGTACAAAGCTCCCTTATGTACGTACCTCACCAGACACCTGCAGCAGCTAGAGAAATCTCAGCGGTTTCTCACCAAGAAAATTCAAGGCCTTTAAAACACGATCTACATGGACAAACTGAAGGCCCTATCACTGTACTCTGTATCTTATACACTGCTGAGAGGCGACTTGTGCCTGGCCTACAGAGCAGTCTCGGACCCTGTCCTAATGGAAATGCTGCACATTCGCAAGTCAAATGGGAGAAGATTCACTTGCGCTAGGGATCTTAACCCAGCCTGCGACATTAACAGGACATGCTGGACAGACAGATATGTCTCCCAGAGATTGCCACTCCTCTGGAACAAACTCTCAATTCATGTAAAACAGAGCTCCTTAATGAAACTCGCTGGAGGGATAGGTTCCTGACCCAGGGACTCCCCATAATCTGGAATAGACTGCCCATACATATCAAGCAGAGCGCCTCCTTAGCCCTCTTCAAAAGGAACCTTGACGATTGGATGGGAAATAGGAAATTCACCCCGGGGATCACGTCAGTCACCCTGCTAGACAGGGGTCCAGGGAAGTAAATATTGTGGGACGAAATATCCAGGGAATTGTTATGGCTAGGCTTGTATAGGCCCTAGGTCTGATAGCCTAGCCCCATCCTATGAATCTATACAACTTGGTCAATAAGGGAACAAGGGTATAACATGGCTAGGTTTATAAAGGCCCTAGGGCCAATAGCAAGACAACCTCCTATGAACCTATGTATAAAATCATCACAACACAGATCATCGTATGGATGTGGTGATTAGCAGTGCCCTATACCGAAGCAGGTGCTTAGAATATCAATTTCCCTATAAAGCCTACCCCTAAGAGTTCCTGAGAGTGTAGCTGTTAGCCAAGCATAAGGTTTATGTGAAGAAGGGCACTGATCCATGAGATTAGATTGCGACTGTACTTCTCAGTCAAACAGCACCCAAGCAAATCTGTTCCACCTTACATCAGTTACACAAAGAGGGGCATAGCATCCCTTGGTACCACTTCACTTTTATCCCACTATACAAATACCTAAAAACTATGGATGTGCACTTTCCTACTGTCTCTGCAGCCAGCTTGGTAGAAATGGACATCCTCAGACACTGCAAAAATTGCCTCATGTTTTCTGACAACCACCAAATTCTCAAACAATTTGATACAATATGTGACAGATGCATTTATGTGCTTTCTCTGGAAGCAAAACTCTTACATACAACCAATACAAATACAAAACAGGTTGCCAGGAATATCTGTGCCCCCCCCCCCACACACACACACACACACACACACACACTACAGGACAAACACATAGACCAACATATGTTGCAGCTCTTAAAAGCAATCTACCCAAACCCAAGCCTCAAAGACCTTCAAGACACTGTAATTACAATAAGCATCCTCAGCATCCTACAAAACATAGTAACAAAGCAACACTCACCATGACACATTCAGCCTCAGCTCACAGTATCTTAATGTTTAGGCCCATAAGATAAACCACTACATAGTCCAGCATTCTGGTCATCGGAGACTCCATTGTGAGGCACATTGATGTTCCACTCAACAGGCTGAGCAAGGAGGGGTTTAGTTGGTTGCCTATCAAGGGCAAGGAACCATCAGTTCATACAGGTACTCAAGTTGTTAAACCACTAGTACCAGTATGGCTCAGCCATGGTCCATGTGGGAATAAATGGCCTGAGATGCATCTCCCTGGACTGTATGAAGACAGACATGATACAGTTTTCGGACTGTGTCCCTCAGGCCAGTATGAGCCTAGCACTGAGCATTTCATCTTCTCTAACGATGATGTCACAATACAAAAAAAAGACAGTAGACTTTAATAACTAGTTACTTTTTGGTGTCGGCCTGGAAGGATATTGTTATTAGACTATGCTGCTTCACCAGGGATGGACTGCACTTGTCTCCAATAGGCATATGAATACTGTCTAAAACCTTGTCCATCCTCAGAGTGCCTTTTTTTTAGGCATTACCAAACCGATAAACCATATGACATACCTGAACCAACCAAGGATAATCAAACAAGTGATACTACTCAATGCCAGGAGTCTAAACAAAAAAAAAAAAAAAAACTCCACTTCTTGCAAGTTCTCCTCACCCTGGAGAATATAGACATCTGTGTACTTATTGAGACATGGCTTAAAGTCAGGGAAAACACTCCAGGCAGAGCAGGACTACAAATGCCTTCCACACATTTAGACCAGCTATTGCACACAAAGGGACAAAAGGTGGAGGTGTCTCAATTTACATCAAAAACAAACACACCTCAGGTCTGGGCATGCAGTATGACACACTTCAGCTTCTTCATGTACAACTCACCATAAGCAAAGTCTCATACCACAGCTTTGCAAGCTACAGGCCCCATACTACTTACTTACAATTAACTCAAGTTACTCTCTATTCAACCCAATACAATACAAGGGGGAACATTGCCCTACATGTAAAGTCCTCAATGGTCAAGTCAGACCAAAACATTGTCTCCTTTGAATTAAAAAAATAAAACCCAGGACATCAGGTAATCCAGGAACTTTTAGGAATTATTCCAAGGCAAACTTCCTACTTTTAAGTGACACCATAGCAAAATTGCAAACCTCACCAAACAGGAAACACTGCTGCATATAATGAGTCATTCATTAAAGCCATTTACAATCATGTATACAGCTGCATACAGGCAGTGGTACCCACCTGAGATAAGCACAGTATAAACTCAAAAAAAAAAAAACCCGCACTGATGGAATCCCATCATCAATAGGTTGCATAACTAAAGGAAGAAAATCATGGGTAAAAACAGGAAACAATGTCCAACGTGGTACAAACTCCCTCATCAAGTTAAAAAAAAAAACAACTCGGGAGACAATTTAATTAAGTCATCCAAAGTCAAATTTTAGTAAAAAGTGGCTTCCTAGAATAAGGAAAATCAAAAGACATTCTTCAGCAATGTCTGAAACCTCAAAGGCAAAACGCAACAATGAGCCTTACTAATAGTAAGTAGAGTCATCTATACTGAGCCAGAGAGGATAAGTAATCAACTGACCAACACATTCAGCTCCAGCTTTACACTGCTTTCGCCCCCAGACAACTTTCAATCAACACCTCCAGCCACAGCCCCTACAACTATCACTAAGAAACCAATCCTCAATACACTCTCCAATGCCAAAAATATGGCTCTGATGGGACCTGATAATATCCAAAGATGCCTCCTTAATAGCCAGAAACATGACCTATTCAGTCCATTAAAAGTTCAGTCCTAGCCTCCAAGCAGGTTTTATACCAAATGAATGCAGAACTGCAACTATTATCTCTCTCTACACAAGGGCAGGTCATCCACAGACCTGAGAAGCTATCAGTCCATAAGCCTGATTAGTCTCATATGTAAGGCCATGGAAAGAATAATCATGAACTTGATAACAACACAGGAAAACTTCAGACATTGGATCCAGCTCAGTTTGACTTTGTCAAAGGCAGGTCATGCTTACTAAACCTGGTGGACTTCCTCAAGAAAGCCAACAAAGCAATGGACAAGGGTAAAATAGTGCATACTGTCTACTTTGACCTACCCGAAGCATTCAACACAATATCCCACTTGGGCATTGTACAGAAGCTTACAGAATTAAGGACAGACCCTTATTGTCACCCACTGCATAGTCTGATGGCTCACAGATAGAACATTAGAAGTCATGATAAGCGAGTCTGCTGCCACAAAAAGGACAGTCACTAGGAGAGACCTCTTGGGCTTGGTACTGGGAAAGCTCCTTTTTGGCATTTACTTCTTTGAGATCAAGGCCAACACCAAAGGCTTCTGGATGACCACGTTTGCAGATGATTGCAAACTAGGAGCAGTCATAAAATCCCCAACGACACAGACTTCTTCCAAGAAGGCCTCACACAGACTAATAACTAGTGCCAGAGTCATGGTCTAAAACTCAAAGCCAAAAAATGCATAGTAGTATCTTTTGGAAAGATAGCCACCATGGGAATTTACTGCACTGGTAACTTACTCCAAGCGCTGACCCTGTGATCAGGGACTTGGGAATGTTTGTTGGCAGAGACTTGGCCTTTGACCATCATGTGTCTACTGTAGTATGGAATGCATTCTATGTTGTATAACTTATAAGCATCGATATGGCATCTAGGTAAAAAAATGTCATTGTTACATTATAATCTGCCCTCATTAGATCAATCGTTGAGTACAATGCCCACATTCACTATGTAACTGGCCAGGGACATACTACAGCTGGAGCATCCATACAGTTTTCTCACAAACAGAATATATAAAACAGACGTGTTTTGTTGGGAATGTAGTGTTTTGATAGCTACGTTTCATTCTCCTTTTTTCTTATATAATTTAATACAACTTATAAACATGTTTGTTTAGTACTTAGTATTATGTGTATAGTAATAATAATAAGAATAGTTTTTAATGTAGTGAGATGACAACGTTTTTCAACTCATTTCATTCCATTATATTTCATTTTACTTTACTTTATCTCATTTTATTACTTTTTGTATTTTGTACTTTGTATCTAGTGACATCTTAGGTCTAAATGTTATTGGTTGATTGATATTTTAAGGCATCAGCTGACATGTATTTAAAATAGAGTGTTTGCTTTGTTGAATTGTCTGAGGAAGTCTGCTATTATAGAGATGAAAAGCGCTTAACCTTATTAAACCTGTGTTCTTTTGGGTTGAAGTGCCAGTGGTCGTTCTGTTCAATTTTCAAGAATATATGGTGTAGACCAAATGTCCTATGCAGACTGCCTCAAAGCCTTAGCATTTACTTTGACTCTCAGCAGTCTTGAGGAGACCAGTCTATGTCTGTACAACAAAGCATCCTCTAATCCAGCCCTTATGGATCTGTTGCACTTCCACAAAAGAAATACCATCAGAAACACCTGATGCTGGGACATAAATTTTGTCTGCAACATAAATAAGATATGCTGAAGAGACAGGTATGTGTGTTAGGACTACCGCTCCTCTGGAACACACTTCCCATCCATGTGAAGCAGAGTTCCTCCATGCAATTATTCAACAACAACTTGGATAAGTGGATGAAGAATTGTACATTTACCCTGGTCTACTTCCTAAGTCCATATTAGAAAGGAGCAAGTAAATGCTTAACCACTCTTGCCCAAATTATACCCCTTACAAAATGAGTAGTAGTATAATCTGGTCAGTACATTTGGGAATCATGGCTAGGCCTATAAAGGGCCTTTAGGATCATTTGCCTACTAATCACCTATGAACCTATGTACATTTTTCTCAGACTTCATTACTGCTTCTCATATTAGAGACCCCTGTTGGTTTGTCAAAGTAGCTTATCACAATAATCCTGTAGTTATCAGAATAAAGTAATAATGACTGTTAGTTCAGGTAAGAGAATCCTAGGTTCCTATCTTAGTTGTGTGTGCTAACAGTCTTGTTAAACTGAGATGTGTCTGTCAGACTTTCAAGTATATTAGGTTTTACTGTACCGTAGTCAAAGTATTTATCAGCTTCAGTTTTTCACTGTATTTGTACCCCCCCCCCCACACACACACACACATGCACTCTCTTTGTTGCTATCTTTTCTATTACATACATTTATTTTGTTTGCCTTTATTTATTTTACTATTATATGCAGCAACATCTTAATTCTGCACCCATCACCCTGGAAAGGCCTGTTGGCCCCCACAGGTGACAGCAGCTGTGCCATCTCCATCAGAAGCATCCAGCATATCTGGTCCTAGACTATCACAGTCACCTCCACACCTCCTGCCGTACCTGCACCATCTGCTTTAAGAATGCATGCACTGGATGCTAGGACAGCTGCATTCACTGATAGCAGTGCCAGTAGAGGTGATACACTTGTCACCCATCAGCAGTTAGCAGACATTGTGGGGGGAAATTATCAACAGGAGCTTGGATACCCGAATCAGTCACATGAAGAACTTCCTCCAACAACTCGAGTCATCTCCCTGTCCAGCACTGATTCCACCATCTGAGACAGAACTCAGTGATGACAGTACCCAGGATGGTGAGTAGTATTCCACTGGGTAGCAGACTGCAGACAGCATAGGTGTGGACATCCCACCTTATCTCCCATCCTGGTCTGGTGTCCCCCCTCTTCCTTTTCAGTATATGCCCACCACAGCTGATTGTTCAATCCTCACCTCAACAATTTCTTTCCTCTGTATGTCTGATGTCTCCTTTACCTCCCCCTCTCTCACTGTATTACCACACACACAGTATCAGTCATGTCGGTCTTCCCCTGCAACCTGACCTAACTTTCTTACCTTCCTCTTACATCTGTTCCTTCCTTCTCCAACTTACTTTCTCTTTATGCATGAAAAATGTGCACCTGACCAAAAAAAAAAAAAAAAACCTCTATACTGCTCATTCCTTAGTTGCTCACATTTTTGTTCTACCCTCTGCTTGCTTCCCTGTTTCATGTCTTTCTTATACTCAGATTTCTATCCTTTAATCTGATCAAAAAATAAATAAACACACCTCACACATGCCTATATAGGGCTTATAAATTACTTATCTTTTGATATTAGACTGTGTGCAGTGGGTTGTGAAGAGCACAATCAACTTCCATGTAGAACTGAGAACTGGCACTGCTTGTTACATAGCACAGAGGTGGGCTACTAAGAACAACTACTATCATGCACTAGGTATACGGACCCCTGGTTTCATTCTCAGCCACAATGAAAATGACATGGACTGATTTTGCCCCCTATTTTTGCTCTGTCCCTCATGGAAGTTTTGATTTTCTGGTCAGTTGCTGTGATTTACAGTCAGTCAGTAATGCAAATTTTTGAGTTTTAAAATTCATATCGTTCAGAAAATTCAAGCTAATGCAAAACCTGTTATGCTATTAACTGTTTAAGTGTATTATTTTAATGTTTAAAAACTGTCCCTAATTTTAGATGTTTGCTCCATTATTTTCCCTTTAACTAGTATTTCTGAGCCAAGAAATTGACAGGCATGCCGCAGTATCAGCATTCGGCATTCATAAACAAATGCCAGTATCACATCTTATCAGTCCAGAATTTCACAGAATGTCTGGATTTTTGCCTCAGTTTTGATCTGTTCCTGATAAAATTTCCATTTTTCTGGCAAATCATTGATGACGGAAGGGTAATGTTGGGTGATGAGAGGGTTGTAGTTTGAGGGGTCCCCAATCACGTTCCAAGTTGGACTCTGCAGTTGATAAGGTCAACCCTGTTCTCAGAAAATACATTTCCATGATCATTATTTTCTGTTATGTGACATGACTGAGACTGTAGTCTGTACAATTACTGTTATCACCCTTACAGACTGTTTTGCTTTTACCCACTATTGTCTGATCATATACACTTATGGAAGGAAAGTACTATGTTCTCTATGTGGTGGTCTATGGGGCTTCTCCCCATGCAAAAATTATGATGTGTTTCGCTTGGAAGTTTCAGCATGCCTTTGTCATTCAGTTTACAATAACGAGTTTGAATTTGGTGGGCTTCTCTTCCTGTATTTAATATATGTGGTTTCTAGATTAACAAAATATTAATTCCTAAATTGCTACTATACTACACTAACAGTAACAGCAATGAAATACAACATTAATGTTCAAAAAAACAAAAAAGTACAGTTGTGTAAGTTAAACTTACCATAACAGTAGATGCTTGAATGATTGCTACTACAGTTGCTTTAGCTATATTGATTATATCCTGCCAAGGATATAACAGCTGGTCAGCTTCCATGGTTTCAGGGCACCTTCCATGCACTCAGACTGTCAGGCAAGCCCAAGATGAGATAACTAAATGTCAAGTTTGGGCATAAAGCCTTCAGAGGTTTTCTGCCAGCACAGACAGGGAGGATGAGCCCTGATTGGACAATTCTAGGAACAACAAAAAATAAATGTCTACACCCTGGCATAAAACACACACCAAAAAACAACGGAAGGGGTGGAGGGAGGAAGAGGTTACTGCAGCAGTGATTAATCGAACATCTACTGTTATGGTAAGTTTAACTTACACAGCAGTACTCTGTTCATTATAGTGATCACTGGTGCAGTAGCCTTAACATTATGGTTAGATTACTTTAGCTAGCTACATTTGGGAGGTGGAAGGAGAAGAGTCCAGAAGCCCCTGGAGAATAGTTCTAGCAAAACTTGATCTGAACCTCAAGAATGAATCAAGCTTACAGTGTTTTGTAAACGTATGTACAGAGGAAAAAGTAGCAGCTTCTAGAATACTTCTAGAATCCAACCCTTTCCAAAAGGCCACAGATGAAGCCAAGGCCCTGGTAGAGTGGGCCTTGACCCTGTCTGGAACAGTTTTGTTATAGTCAGTATAACAAAAGGCTATTGCCTTGGACAACCATTTGGGAACAGCCTGTTTTGACACAGGTTATCCGTTCTTAGTGTCTCAAGAAATGAAAGAACAGTTGTGTAAAATCTTACCATAATGGCAGATGTCCTTCTCTTTATTGTGGCAGTATTCATTATGCTAGTAATCTCCTGCCAAGAGTGGCCCAATGTCCGGCCAGTATACCAAAGCCTTTGCCATAAAGGTGATATCTGGATGTACCATCCTCAGAACTGACAGCCCCAGTAGGAATGCCAGTCCAAGGAAAAGAAAGGTAGTCAGTATGTCCAGAAGATAAATGGAACAGGGGGGGGAGGAGGAAGGGATGCGAAAGTGAAGAGAAGGACATCTACTGTTCTGGTAAGATTTTACACAACTGTACTATGTCCTTCCACTTCACTGTTGCAGTATTCATTATGCTAGGGAGAGTGCCAAAGCTCAGGGAGAAGGAAGGACCTGCAGAGCTCTCAAAGAAGCCATGAATGATGACCCTAGCAAAACCAGCTCTAGCTCTGAAAATTTCATCCAACTTGCAGTGCTTGGTAAATGTAGGCACAGAGGTCCAGGTAGCTGCCTCAAGAATACAGTTAGTATCCAAACCCTTGAAAAAAGCAACAGGAGAAGCTACAGCTCTAGTAGAATGAGCCTTAACAGAAGAAATAAGGCTCTCAGCATGACAGAAATAACAAAAAGAAATGGCTTTAGAAATCCAAGAAGAAATAGTTTGCTTGGACACAGCCAATCCTAAGGACCTAGGATGAAGGAAACAAAGAGCTGATCAGATTTACAAACACTTTTAGTCTTATCCAAATAAAATCTGAGCTGTCTATGCACATCCAACATGTGCAGCACCTTCTCACTAGCAAATTGCAGAGAAGGGAAAAAAAGAGGGCAAATGAATAGAATGATCAAGGGACAACTCATTCACCACCTTGGGCACAAAAGAAGGATTGGACACCCTGTCCTTACGAAACGCCAAAAAAGGAGGACAAGCTACAAGAGCTTGAAGCTCAGACAGCCATCTGGCAGAAGTAAGGGCTAACAAAAATACAGTCTTCCAAGAGGAATGTTGCAAGGAAGCTGAAGCTGCAGGCTCAAAAGGAGCTGGAGTCAATTTTTTTAAAACAAAATTAAGATCCCAGGGAGGAGGAACAGGCTTCCTGGGAGGCCTAATATGAAGGATGCCTTAAAGGAATTCTTTAGCTTCAAATTTAGAAGGTAAAGGAGGAGATAAGGGCACACAAGCACAGATAGCTGACATGTGGGCCTTAAAAGAAGAATAAGCCAACCCAGCATTGAGCAATTCACACAGACAATAGAGAACCAAAGGAACATCCAAAGAAAGTGGAACCAGGTTATGAGAAAGACACCAAACAGAAAACCTCTTCCATTTCAATAAGTTGGTATTTCTGGTATTGGGTTTCCTGGCCTGGTGTCTATGTGGAATCAAAATCTTATCACCCACAGTGTCAGCTGAAGAGTGGACAGATGGGGATGGTTGACACATCCCTTGTCTTGTGTGAGTAGGTTTACCCTGTGAGGTAACTTATGATGACTGCCCTTGGCTAAATGCAGAAGAGGGAACCAATGCTGTCTCAGCCAAAAGGGAGTCACCAACAAGATTTTGGGAGCATCCTGTTGAATTTTAAACAGGACTTTTGGAATGAGAGGAAGGGAAGGAAAAGCATAAAGAAACATCCCCTTCCAAGAAAAAGATAGGGCACCCACCGTCCAAACCAGAGGACTAGGGACTCTGGCACAAAACAAGAGGAAGTTTTCTGTTCAGAGGGGAGGCAAAAAGATCTATTTAAGAAGTACCCCACTGGTGGACAAAGTCCAAAAACACATCTGTTTGAAGCATCCATTCATGGGCTTGGGTTAAGGGCCTGCTCAGAGCATCTGCCACAATGTTTTGACCTGAGGGAATGTAAACTGCTTGAAGAGTCACTTGATACTGGACAGCAAAATCCCATACTAGGAGTCCCAATAGGCAAAGAAGATAAGAGTTTGTACCTCCCCCCCCCCGTTTGTTTACATACCACATCACTGTGGTATTATCTGTAAATACCTTCAGAGGTCCTGGGAGAAAAGAGGATGAGAAGCCCGAAGCGCCACCAGAAGAGCTCTCATCTCTTTGACATTGATGTGCTCTTTCTGTTGACAAGGCAACCACACCCCTTGCACATTTAGGAAGGCAAAAGCTGCTCCATATCCCATGTCTGAAGCATCTGTAAACAGCTCCTGAGAGGGAAGAGGGGGATGAAAAGGGAGCCCTGGATTTAGAGACAATTACTGGATCCACCAGTGAAGTTCATTCTTGGGACAAGGTAGAAGAGGAATTACAAATTCTAGGGAATGCATATGTCGAAGCAAAACTGACTTCAGAAACCACTGAAGCTTTCTCATGTGGAGTTTGGCCAGAGGAAGCATGGGGATGGAGGATGCCATGAACCCCAGAGCTCTCAGACATTCCCTGGCTGTTATAGAGGCCAGAGGAAGAAGAGTTTAAAAGAAGGAAATGAGAGTTAAGGCCTTGGGATGAGACAGGGATGCCAATATAGGCATAGTCTACATCCTGCACCCCAGAAAAACATTGTCTTGAGTAGGAGTCAGAAAAGACTTGTAAACCATAGGCTTTGCATAAGATAAATGGCAAAATGAAGATTTTTCAAGAGGATCTCTTGCCTGAAATAGATGGCTGTCCATGTTAAAGTAAACGTTATTGTCATTTAGGACTACACATGTGTAGTCCTAAATGAAATTAGGAGTATCAGCTCATCATGAGAGTACAGAAGAACAGGATACAACAAATACAATAATAAGACATATCAAGTAAGGGAATTAGAGACTAATGGCTATGCCCCAAGAACATAAGAAAAAAATCTTAACCCCCTATGTAGTCATATAAATACTGTACAGAAGCAGCATAACAGGTAAGGTTGGTTATTGCACATGAACTAAAACTGTCACTCATTATGTATATTCCATAAAACAAGTAACAGGCAATTGCATGTGAATGTAAATATATAACTAAGTAAATAAATAAATAATAACAGTATCTTGTTTGGAATGTGCAATAAGTTCGTTTGTGGTGGATTCACTAGGGCTGATGTTCGACTTATATCCTACAGTGAATACTGTGGTACCTCCTGTCAGATGACGGTTGAGTAAACCAGCCATGTGCAGGGTGCAGGGAGTCATTAGGTATTTTGTGGGCTCGTTTGAGACTCCTTGCTGTGAATAGCTCTTGGACTGATGGTAGACTGGTGCCCATGATTTTCTCAGCAACTCTCACCACTCTCTGTAGCTTCTTCTTTACAGCTAATGTACAGATCCCAAACCAAACAGTGAAGTTAAAGGTAAGAATGCCCTCAACAGCTCCTCTGTAGAAGGTGGAGAGAACAGTAAGTGGAAACTTTTCTCTTTTGAGCCTTGTCAGAAACTGAACACATTGATGGGCCTTTTTGACCAACTGATCAGTATTCACAGTCCAAGAGAGATCCTCTGAAATGTATACACCTAGAAATATTGTATTTTTAAAGCTTTCAACCTCTTCACCGTTGATCTTGAGCGATGAGTGGGGAGTTAGCCTTTTCCTGAAGTCAATGATGATTTCCTTTGTTTTATTGACATTCAGGTCTAGGTTGTTTCTCACACACCAGTCAGTCAGAGAGTTGACCTCGTCTCTGTACACTCTTTCATCCACTCCTTTGATGAGGCCCACAACCATGGTGTCATCTGCAAACCAGATGATATGATTGGAGCTGTGTTTTGCAGAACAGTCATGGGTAAGGATGGTGAACAGCAGTGGGCTGAGTACACATCCCTGAGGAACACCGGTGTTGAGAATTATGCACCCAAAGGTGTTATTTCCTCCACATGTCCTCTGTGGTCTGTTGATCAAAAAGTCTAGGATCCAGTTACAAAGGTGCTCGTTAATTCCAAGGGTGACTAGCTTATTGATAAATTGCATCGGAACCACAGTATTAAATGCCAAACTGAAATCTATGAACAACAGTCTGACATAGTTGTTCTTTCCCTCTAAATGGTAAAGTGTGAGGTGCAATGCCACTGATATGGCATCAGCAGTGGACCTGTTTTCCCAATAAGCGAACTGCAGAGGAACACAGATTGATGGCAGGTGCTTTTTAACAATCCTCTCAAAACATTTCATGACATAAGAAGTCAAAGCAACTGGTCTGTAGTTATTCAGGCAAGAGCGATTGGCCTTTTTGGGAAGAGGATGATACTTGTTACCTTGAAGCAAGTGGGTACTTTTCTAGAGCAAGGGAGGTGTTGAAGATATCAGTTGTAACTGAGCATAGGTGATCTGCACATCCTTTAGTACTTTACCCAGTATATTGTCTGGGCCAGCAGCCTTCCTGGGGTTCACTTTCTTTAGCTGACACCTCACTTCCTCGGAGTTATGACTGAGCACCCCCTCATTGCAGTCAGTGGGTAACCTAGTTGTAGGCAAAGAAGTTCAGCATGTCCAAAAATTCAATGCTGTCTTTGCACTGAGCTGCCCAGGTTTTATAAATCAGTGATCTGTTGTATCCCTTGTCAAAGACTCCTAGTATCCCTCGTGTCCTCGAAGCGACACTGTACCCTCCTTCCTTAC
The DNA here is from genome assembly GCF_019279795.1 of Protopterus annectens. Lineage (NCBI taxonomy): Eukaryota > Metazoa > Chordata > Ceratodontiformes > Protopteridae > Protopterus > Protopterus annectens. Next base: position 863,858,938 of record NC_056741.1, on the reverse strand, counting down.
TCCCTCTTAGCCTCTTTAATGCCTCTTTTTAGATTTGCTCTGGCTTCACTTAGACCTTCCTTTGTCTTTTGACCTGAATGCTGCATTCCTTGCCTTCAGGAGTTCATAGACTTTACTAGTGAGCTAAGGCTTTTGGTTTGCTCTAATTGTGATAATTGTGGTGACAGATACATCATCAACACACTTTGAGATGTATGCCATTACTGCTTTTGTGTAGTTATCTATGTTTACCTGTTGATCTGATGTGGCTGCCTCTCTGAATACATCCCAGCAGGTACTTTCAAAAGAGTCCTGGAGACATTCCGTTGCCCCCTCATGCCAAACCCTGATCAGCTTTGCCGTGGGCTTTTCTCTAGTCAGTGCAGGTTTGTAGGCTGGTAGAAGCACTTTGGAAAGGTGACTGGAGCTTCCTAGGTTGTTGTACTGCCGTTTAGGCTCCTTTTATGTTGGTGTATGCCCTGTCCAAAATACTTGTACCTTTTGTGGGAAAGTCTACATATTGATAATAAAGGTGTAGCACCTAAAACCAAAAATCCGGGAGGTTTTTCCCCCTTTTTCTCCTTATGAAGACTCCGATGCTGAGGAATCGATTCCTTCTGCTTCTCCACCAGAGGAATTTTCCTTTGGGGAAACCTTACATGCCATGAGGGAGCAATTTCAATGGCAGGGGCAAGATTTCTCAGATTCAAGGAAAAGGCTTAGGACTTTTTTGCATTTACCACAACATAGGCCTTTAGCTATACCTCCAGTTCTTCCTGTTGTAGATGATGCATTTAATGATGCTTGCACTGCTCCTGATACTTTGCCTCCAGCCCCTGCTAAGCCCGATAGGTTCTACAGGGTCCCGGACACACATCAACATTTATACAAGGCTCCTTTTGCAGATCCCGAGACTATCTCCCAGGGGCCTAAGGCAGTAGCCGACCTCAGTTAAAAATCCCTCCCTCTGAAAGGAATCCAGGTCCTTAGAGAGATGGGGTAAAAAAGTATACACCTCTGCTACTCTCTCAGCTAGGGCATTGAACTGTCAGTTTCATATGATCCAATACCAGGAGTTTATGCTTGATCAGTTAACTAAGAAACTGTCCTCTGATGACTCTTTAGATAAGAAATATGTTCTAGAAATGGTGCATAACATTCAGCAGGTTAGTAACCATTCTTTAAAATGTGGCTATGATGCACTGGAGGCTTCCTTTAGATCAGCCATGACTGGCACAGTTATCAGAAGGCATGCATGGTTGAAAGAACAGGTCTTGCGGATCATGTTAAAGCAAAACTATTAGATGCTCCTATGGATAAGGTCAATTTATTTGGTTCTCCTGCTCAGCAGGTACTGAAGAAAATGGAAGAGAAGGCAAAATCTGTACAAACAGTGAAAGATTTCTTACAGGTTCAGCCTCCAAGGTTTAGCAGGAACTGGCCTTCCAAAAATTGGTCCTTTCCAGACTCTTCTAAAACAGAGAGGCAGGAATAGGCGTTCAAGAGGCAGAAACCAATCCAGAGGAGGTGCCTACAGGGGACGCCAGTGGCAAGGTAACAACCAGCGAGGCACAGACACAACTACTACCACTGCAACAGGACAATCACAGTGACTTGGCTCTGGCACACCTACCAGGAACAAATAGCAGCACCCTTAGGCGGAAAGTTAGCCTTATTTTCAAAAACTGGCACTGCATCACAAGAGACAAGTGGATTTTGCAAACTATAGACCAAGGCTACAGGTTTCATTTCCATACTTTACCAGGAAAAAGAGGAATGCCAAACCTATCACCAAATCAAAAGACAGAAGCTCTAAAACAAATAGCTCAATTAGCAAAAATGAGAGCTGTGGAAAGGGTACCATCTATGGAACAAGGAAAGGATTTTACTCCAGACTCTTCCTGGTACCAAGAAAAGAGAAAAATTGGAGGCCTATTCTCGACCTGTCCGCTTTAAACACATTCATCATTGTTCCAAAATTCAAAATGCTGACCCTACAGCAACTTCTTCCCATGCTGGACAAGGAGTCTTGGCTGGTGACTCTAGATCTCAAGGAGGCATACCTGCACGTCCCCATACGACCAAATTGCAGAAGATACCTCAGATTTCTTGCAGGATCAGAGCATTATCAATTCTCAGCATTGCCCTTTGGCTTATCTACTGCGCCCAGAGTGTTCACAAAATGCCTGGCATCAGTAATCGCTCACTGCAGGCTTCAGGGAATCCAAATATATCCATACCTGGACGACTGCCTGATACAAGCGGACAACAGAAACAAGCTAACAGAAGACTTACAAAGAGTCATTTGCTTACTGCAAGCCCTGGGATATACAGTCAATATAAAAAAATCAAGACTGATACCATCCCAAAGAATAACCTTCTTAGGTGCAGAATTGGACACAACAAAACAGATGGCATTCCTAACTGCAGAAAAACAAGAACAACTTCCTCTCTACTTCTTGGCATTAACAAAGCAGAACCAACTAACAGCAAGGAAAGTACTGCAGGCCTTGGGCTTCATGGCATCCTGCATAATCCTGGTCCCTCATGCCAGACTACATATGAGAAAGCTACAGTGGTACCTGAAGAATTTATGGTCTCAACACAGGCACAGCCTAGAAACCAAAATACCACTAATCCCATGCCTGAAACAAGAGTTCCTATGGTGGGCTCAGGCATGCCAGTCAAACCCAGGTTTGCCCTTCCACAGCATTCAACCAAGCCAAACCATCACAACGGATGCTTCAGACCTCGGTTGGGGGGCCCACATGCTGGACAAGTGCATACAAGGCTTATGGACTCAAGATCAGCTGCACCTGCACATAAATCAAAAGGAAATGCTGGCAGTAAAACTGGCAATCCAGAATTTCAGACCATTCCTCCAAGAAGGGCAGTTGATGATAAGGACAGACAACACCACAGTCATGTGGTACATCAACAAACAGGGAGGCACTCATTCAGTCCCTCTATGCCGGATGGCACTGGACGTATGGAATATGGCTCTGAGCTACAACATTCAGTTACAAGCAATTTTTGTACCGGAAAAGAAAACATCCTAGCAGACATATTAAGCAGAACTACCTCGGATGCTCACGAATGGATGCTACACCCGGACATCTTCAAGGCCATCACAAGGAAATGGGGACTACCACAAATAGACCTATTCGCATCCCCACTCAATCACCAGCTCAAGAAATTCTGCACAAGGACGCATCCACCCACTTGCTTGGAAGGTGGACTCTCTATCCTTCAGTTGGAAAAGCCTGACAGCATATGCATTCCCACCTCTTCCTTTGATGCACAAGGTGCTATTGAAAATCAAAGAGGAACGTCCAAGGATCATTCTGATAGCTCCAGACTGGCCAAGACAACATTGGTACCCATTACTGAGGAGCATGTCTCGGGGCAAATGTGGACACTACCCCTGATTCCTTTGCTGTTAACTCAGAGCGGCTACAACACCCTGCATCCAAACCTGAAAACTCTGCAGCTGACTGCCTGGAACATTACATAAGAGCAACTAACCCAGATTTATCCCAAAGGGTTAAAGACATTATCCTTGAGGCCCGCAGACCTTCAACAAGAAGGAACTATGCAGGAAAATGGAAAAGATTTCTCATTTGGAGTACTGAAAGGGGAAAGATGTGTCAAAGGTAGACATAGCCAACATCCTGGAGTATTTGGCAGAGCTTTTCCATACAGGCCTGTCCTATTCCTCCATCAAGATACATGCATCAGCTATTTCTGCAGAATACAGCTTGATCCCCTGTCTTCTCATCCTCTACTCAGGCAGTTTCTGAGAGGAATTAAAAATGTAAAACCTCCTAGGAAACCACCATTGCCAGCATGGGACTTGAACTTTGTGCTAGAAAATTGACACTCCTCCCTTCAACCAGCAGCAACAGCAGAACTTCAACACCTATCCTGGAAAACTGCTTTCCTGCTGGCAATTACCTCAGCAAGAAGGGTTTCTGAGCTACAGGCTTTAATGGCAGTACAACCCTTCCTAATCTTCCATCAAGACAGAGTGTCCATGAGAACAAATCCTACATTTATGCCTAAGGTGGTATCCAGAGTGTCTTTAAACCAGGCTATCCACCTACCTACATTCTTCCCCAATCCACAGAACAGGGGGGAAAGACTGCTGCATACTTTGGATGTACATAGACAGTTATGCTACTACCTGGACAGAACCAAGGGCAATAGAAAAACTGACCAGCTTCTGGTAGCATATGCAACAGGAAGCGAAGGAAAAGCAATTTCAAAACAGACAATCTCCATGTGGATAGGAAATTGCATCAGATTCTGCTACTCCTACCATGGAAAGCAAACTCCACAGAACATAAGGCCTCATTCTACAAGGGCTACAGCCACTACCACAGCTTTCTTATGAGGAGTGGCTACCAAGGACATTATAGAGGCTGCTACTTGGACCTCCGTGCATACATTTGCCAAGCATTATAACTTACCCTTATACTCTAGATCCCGAGCAGGGTTTGCCGCTGCTGTTTTGCAAGGGATCCTAACTACACCATAATTTCTTCTTCCTCCTCCCTAGTTTGGCTATGGTATTCTACCCATTTGTAAGGACTGCAGATGCATCCTTGAAGGACATAGTACAGTTTTGTACCTACCATAAATGTAGATGTCCAATAGGAATGCATCTGCAGTCAGGATTACCCACCCTCCTTCCCTCTGAGGTATTCCTAGGGTATTTGCCCATCTAATAGCTAGCTGGGGATCTCTTATGGTGTATTTGTTTGTATATATGTACATACATGCTTATTTTTGTGTTTGCCTTCTACTATTTGGAAACATTGGCATTTATCCAAAATTTAGCTATCCAAGAGGGCAACTGGCATCTGGGGCAAGAAACACTGAGGAAAATGGCGTCGGCTGATGCCTTTATACCCGAAGAGCTGCAGCTATGACGTCGGGTGAAGTGCGACACCAGCCGAGGCCAGACCCAGACTTTGGAATCCGGCCGACCGAAGGGCTGCCTGATGACAGGACAACCCATTTGTAAGGACTGCAGATGCATTCCTATTCGGACATCTACATTTATGGTAGGTACAAAACTGTACTTTGTCACTTGTCTGGAGCTGGATTTGGAGTCGGCTACTTTTACAGTGTGGGTTCTATCAGTAAGCCATTTAGCAACCCATTGGGTGACATAGGGATTAATGCCCAACTTAGTAAATGTATCTATGATTCCAGAGTGGGGGATGGTATCAAAGGCCTTGGCAAGGTCTAGATAGGCTGTGTGGACCACCTTACCCTTGTCCATGGCTCTGGAGACCGATTCAAAGAAGTCAATCAGGTTCAGGAGACAAGATCGGCCCTTCACAAACCCAAACTGGGTGGGGTCCAGTGTTTGAAGGTTGCCAATGTCTTTGTTTATAAGTTCCATGATAATACGCTCCATGGCCTTGCAGATAAGGCTTGTCAGACTGATGGGAAGGTAGTTTCCGGGATCCAAGGTGGATCCCCCCTTGTGGATTGGGATAACTGTAGCTCTGCGCCACTCAGTGGGCACGAAACCTGAGGTGAGGCTATGATTAAACATGACACTTAGGTGAGGTACCAGTTCATATTGTAGTTCATGTAGTACACAGCCCGGGATGTCATCTGGTCCCATGGATGCTGTATTCTTGGCTTTAGAGAGTGCGTTTTGTACCTGTGTGGCCGTTATTACTGGAATTTGGCAATCTTCTGGTATTGAGATGGGCCATTTAGGGGGTGAGAGGGGGTGAAGTTGGCACTGAATCTATCTGCCAGGACATTGGCAATATCCTTTGGATGAGTATATTTAATGCCATTCTGTTTTAGCTCAGAGCAGATCTGAGCATTGCCATTTAGATTCTTGACATAGTTATAGAATGCTGTGTGGTTGTCTTTGGAATCTTTGGCAATTTTATTTTCGTAACTAGCTTTGGAGGATTTTATGAGGCCTCTCAGTTTCTTACTGAGGCTAGTAAGGGAGTTTTTTGCATCCTGGGATTTTCCTCTTTCTGCAAAAGTTTCTTCCTTTTGTTGTAAAGTTTGTTTATGGCAGGGGACCACCAGATTGGCTTCCTTTTTGGATGAGAGCATTTTGGTTCTATTTGGGATGGCACGATTCATGCATGAGTGGATGTGCTCTCAGTGCCTTAGTGTAGGATTCAGCAGTTGAACTTTCAGTTCCCGCCTGCATGGGTGTTATGAAGTTTGTCACTTCTGACTTGAGTAGCATGAAGTTGGCTTTGGAGAAGTTTTTATGGTGGTTTCCTTACTGGGGGTGGGGTGGGATGTGGATGTTAAGGGTGATTAGCTTATGGTCAGACCTGACTAACGAGGGATGACCATAGGTATGGAGCATTGATTTCCCATGTTGGTAATGACCAGGTCTAGGATACTGGAGCCCCTGGTGGGACTATGGATTAGTTGATCCAGGGCATTGGAATTTATGAATTCCAAGAACCATTACAAAGGTGTTGGGACATGAGTAGTTTTCCCAGTTAATGGCAGGGTAGTTAAAATCACCCAGTATTAGGGTGTTTGGTTCTATCTTAATATTTTCCAGTATGTTTAGAAAGGTGTAGTGAGAATCTTGGGGTATGGTGGGGGATCTGTAGCAAGCTACAATTTGGATTGCAGTCTTACCTAGTGTTAGTTGCACTTGGAGAATTTCAGACACATTGTGTTGGCCAACTAGCCTGGTGGTGTGAATATCCTTGGTGAATATTGACACTCCTCCACCTTTAGTGTTTCGGGTCCTGGTTTGGTGGCCGAAAAGTGTGGTAAGAGTTGTAGCCTGGTATTGCAGGGGTGCTCTCTGGAGCCTTGAACCAGGTCTCAGTTACTGCACAGATATCGATGTTCTCCATTTTTAGGAGTGCCTCAAGAGGGTGCATTTTGAGGTTTAGACTTCTAGCATTGAGTAGCATTACCTTCAGATTTTGCATGCTTGTACCTGTTACGGTGGTGGTTTTGTCCTTTGAAGTTTGCCTAAAAAAGGCACTATAGGGGTGGCAAGAGCCTTAGCCAATAACCTGAATCCCAGGGGTGACAGGTGCAGACCATCTCTGGCAAAGCATCGTGGTCTGTCAATCATGTCATCCCAGGCAGACAGATACTGGATCCCCTTTGAATGACACCATAAGCTTAGCCAATTGTTGAAGTCAATCATTTTATCCTTATATTGTGGTATCATTCTGGGCGAAGGCAGGATGCTACTCAGGGCTAGGGTCATACCTGCCTGGGCCACATGATCCGAGAGCTCTTCCATGTCTCTTTTCATGTAGTCCAGGGAGGTACGTCTCAAGTCATTCACTCCAACATGGACAATGACAGAGTCATATTTGTACTTGTTGTGGAGTGACTTGAGTGCATGCGTTATGTGGCGGATCCTGGCACCCGACAGGCAGCTGACTGTAATTTTCTCCTTATTCAACCTGGTGAGAGGGACATCAGTGTGCCGGACTATAGCGTCACCTATGACTAAAGTGTTAGGTACATTGTCTTGCCTTAGGGGCTGTTGCTGGGTGGCACACTGTGAACTATGTGACACATTGGTTGTGATTGGTGTTTGTTTGCGTTTCAGCTTCAGAGGTCTTTGTTGCTTGGGCAGGTTACAGTTAAGGGCCTCTGCATATGTGGATTTAGTGTTGCTATATGTGGGTGTTGGTGGTGTGGGTTTAGAAGGGCTATGTGTTGCTTGAGATGTAGTGTGGGTGTTAACCTTCTCCTCTTGACTGTTTAGCACAATCTTGGGTGGAGAGAGCTTTGCTTCCATTTTGGCTATGTAAGTGCATCTCTCACAGGTTGTAGTGTTGGGTGGTAGGAGGAGAGGGTTGTCTGTGTACATGAGGCAATTGCTGCATTGCCCCAGTATGCCCAGATTCACCAGGTGGACAGGAGAAATCACCGGAAGCTGACCCTTGGACATGCTTGGTTTGGGGCTTTTTTTTTTTTTTCTTTGTAAAGTATAGGAGCTGTTTACTTAGCAAGGTACTTTGCAATTATAGGCTGTTTAGTGCCTACTATTAATTTCTCCTTGTTAACAAGGAGAGTTCAGTGTTTGTATGAGTTTAAGGCTTCCTAGTGCTTTCCAGCAGGTATTAGAGAAAGTGCTAGTCACAGGGATGCTTAAAGGTAAGATTGAAAAGAATGCACTCTGCAGTGTGCACTAGAGAATTTAGATGTGAAAGTAGGTAACTTGAGTTTTACCTGTTTAAAAGGTATATGTTTAGTGGAGAGTTACTATTTTTAAAACAGCAAGATGGATTGAAAGGGGTGGTCACTTTTGTATTTTGGTACTATGAAATACTATAGGATGGCCAATAAATTTAAATAATTGAAGGGTGGGATTTCAAAATGATGATTTTGTGATTACTCACATAAGCCAGTGAAAGTAGAGAGAAATGAGATATATGGTCAGATTAACATAAGAGGCGGGCAACTAGAAAGACAGTGGTATTTAACAAGACAGCTTAAATGGGTGGGAGGGCGGAAAAAAATTCTGCCTGACTCAGAACAGAGAGAGCTGTGGTCTCTTTTGAAGTTTTAATATGCTGTTAAAACAGAATGCAAGCAAAACACAAAGTAAAGAAAACAAACTACAGTATTCAAAATATAGAAAGGCAATACAGTAATACAAAAAATAACAGCAAACTAACCTTTCCTTCATAGCAAAGTGTAGCAGAGTCTGGATGAGCCTTTCAAATTTAGAAAGTAAAGGAGGAGATAAGGGCACACAAGCACAGATAGCTGACATGTGGGCCTTAAAAGAAGAATAAGCCAACCCAGCATTGAGCAATTCACACATACAATAGAGAACCAAAGGAACATCCAAAGAAAGTGGAACCAGGTTATGAGAAAGACACCAAACAGAAAACCTCTTCCATTTCAATAAGTTGGTATTTCTGGTATTGGGTTTCCTGGCCTGGTGTCTATGTGGAATCAAAATCCTATCACCCACAGTGTCAGCTGAAGAGTGGACAGGTGGGGATGGTTGACACATCCCTTGTCTTGTGTGAGTAGGTTTACCCTGTGAGGTAACCTATGATGACTGCCCTTGGCTAAATGCAGAAGAGGGAACCAATGCTGTCTCAGCCAAAAGGGAGTCACCAACAAGATTTTGGGAGCATCCTGTTGAATTTTAAACAGGACTTTTGGAATGAGAGGAAGGGAAGGAAAAGCATAAAGAAACATCCCCTTCCAAAAAAAAGATAGGGCAACCACCTTCCAAACCAGAGGACTAGGGACTCTGGCACAAAACAAGAGGAAGTTTTCTGTTCAGAGGGGAGGCAAAAAGATCTATTTAAGAAGTACCCCACTGGTGGACAAAGTCCAAAAACACATCTGTTTGAAGCATCCATTCATGGGCTTGGGTTAAGGACCTGCTCAGAGCATCTGCCACAATGTTTTGACCTGAGGGAATGTAAACTGCTTGAAGAGTCACTTGATACTGGACAGCAAAATCCCATACTAGGAGTCCCAATAGGCAAAGAAGATATGAAGACATGTGTAGTCCTAAATGAAATTAGGAGTATCAGCTCATCATGAGAGTACAGAAGAACAGGATACAACAAATACAATAATAAGACATATCAAGTAAGGGAATTAGAGACTAATGGCTATGCCCCAAGAACATAAGAAAAAATCTTAACCCCCCTATGTAGTCATATAAATACTGTACAGTAGCAGCATAACAGGTAAGGTTGGTTATTGCACATGAACTAAAACTGTCACTCATTATGTATATTCCATAAAACAAGTAACAGGCAATTGCATGTGAATGTAAATATATCTAAGTAAATAAATAAATAATAACAGTATCTTGTTTGGAATGTGCAATAAGTTCGTTTGTGGTGGATTCACTAGGGCTGGTGTTCGACTTATGTCCTACAGTGAATACTGTGGTACCTCCTGTCAGATGACGGTTGAGTAAACCAGCCATGTGCAGGGTGCAGGGAGTCATTAAGTATTTTGTGGGCTCGTTTGAGGCTCCTTGCTGTGAATAGCTCTTGGACTGATGGTAGACTGGTGCCCATGATTTTCTCAGCAACTCTCACCACTCTCTGTAGCTTCTTCTTTTCAGCTACTGTACAAATCCCAAACCAAACAGTGAAGTTAAAGGTAAGAATGCTCTCAACAGCTCCTCTGTAGAAGGTGGAGAGAACAGTAAGTGGAAACTTTTCTCCTTTGAGCCTTGTCAGAAAGTGAACACATTGATGGGCCTTTTTGACCAACTGATCAGTATTCACAGTCCAAGAGAGATCCTCTGAAATGTATACACCTAGAAATATTGTATTTTTAAAGCTTTCTACCTCTTCACCGTTGATCTTGAGCGATGAGTGGGGAGTTAGCCTTTTCCTGAAGTCAATGATGATTTCCTTTGTTTTATTGACATTCAGGTCTAGGTTGTTTCTCACACACCAGTCAATCAGACAGTTGACCTCGTCTCTGTACACTCTTTCATTGTCTTCTTTGATAATCATCTGCAAACTTGATGATATGATTGGAACTGTGTTTTGCAGAACAGTCGTGGGTAAGGATAGTGAACAGCAGTGGGCTGAGTACACATCCCTGAGGAACACCAGTGTTGAGAATTCTGCACCCAAAGGTGTTATTTCCTCCACATGTCCTCTGTGGTCTGTTGATCAAAAAGTCTAGGATCCAGTTACAAAGGTGCTTGTTAATTCCAAGGGTGACTAGCTTATTGATAAATTGCATCAGAACCACAGTATTAAATGCCAAACTGAAATCTATGAACAACAGTCTGACATAGTTGTTCTTTCCCTCTAAATGGTAAAGTGTGAGGTGCAATGCCACTGATATGGCATCAGCAGTGGACCTGTTTTCCCAATAAGCGAACTGCAGAGGAACAAAGGTTGATGGCAGGTGCTTTTTAACAATCCTCTCAAAACATTTCATGACATTAGAAGTCAAAGCAACTGGTCTGTAGTTATTCAGACAAGAGCAATTGGCTTTTTTGGGAAGAGGATGATATTTGTTACCTTGAAGCAAGTGGGTACTTTTCTAGAGCAAGGGAGGTGTTGAAGATATCAGTTGTAACTGAGCATAGGTGATCTGCACATCCTTTAGTACTTTACCCAGTATATTGTCTGGGCCAGCAGCCTTCCTGGGGTTCACTTTCTTTAGCTGACACCTCACTTCCTCGGAGTTATGACTGAGCACCCCCTCAATGCAGTCAGTGGGTAACCTAGTTGTAGGCAAAGAAGTTCAGCATGTCCAAAAATTCAATGCTGTCTTTGCACTGAGCTGCCCGGGTTTTATAAATCAGTGATCTGTTGTATCCCTTGTCAAAGACTCCTAGTATCCCTCGTGTCCTCGAAGCGACACTGTACCCTCCTTCCTTACTCCCTCTTAGCCTCTTTAATGCCTCTTTTTAGATTTGCTCTGGCTTCACTTAGACCTTCCTTGTCTTTTGACCTGAATGCTGCATTCCTTGCCTTCAGGAGTTCATAGACTTTACTAGTGAGCTAAAGCTTTTGGTTTGCTCTAACTGTGATAATTGTGGTGACAGATACATCATCAACACACTTTGAGATGTATGCCATTACTGCTTCTGTGTAGTTATCTATGTTTACCTGTTGATCTGATGTGGCTGCCTCTCTGAATACATCCCAGCAGGTACTTTCAAAAAGAGTCCTGGAGACATTCCGTTGCCCCCTCATGCCAAACTCTGATCAGCTTTGCTGTGGGCTTTTCTCTAGTCAGTGCAGGTTTGTAGGCTGGTAGAAGCACTTTGGAAAGGTGACTGGAGCTTCCTAGGTTGTTGTACTGCCGTTTAGGCTCCTTTTATGTTGGTGTATGCCCAGTCCAAAATACTTGTACCTTTTGTGGGAAAGTCTACATATTGATAATAAAGGTGTAGCACCTCTCTCAGATCAGATTGATTGAAGTCACCTGCTACCACGTGTGCAAAGTCTGTGCTTTTACTCTGTAGCTCACAGATAGAGTTGTGTAGTTTGTTCAGGGCTTCAGTGCTATTAGCACTGGGTGGAATGACCACTACTGTTACACAGACTCTATTAAACTCCCTGGGTACGTAAAAAGGTTGACATTTTAAGGACAGGAACTGTAGATTATCAGAGCAGTGTGTGTGTACAATCTCACAGTTCTTACACCATCTTTCATTAACGTACATACAAAGTCCACCTCCCTTGGCTTTTCCACACAAGGCTTGGCATCTGTCTGCATGTAAGTGTGTAAAACCCTCTATAAGTTAACAGCACTATCACTGATCTTGCTATGCAGCCATCTCTCACTAAATATCAATAAACAGTTATTTCTTAACTTATAATTTGTGGAGAGTTCCATCCTTAAAATGTCCACCTTGTTGTTCAGTGAGCACACATTAGCTAGCAGTATGGATGGCAGTGCACGCCTGTGAGGCCTACGAGGATTAGTCTTCAGTTTAGCAGCAATCCCAGCTTTGCAACCTCTTTTCCTGATTCACTGACATCTTTTCTTCTTATAACTTATCCGGAGAGTTCCAGAACCTTCTTCCTGTAGTTTCAGGCACCTTAGAGCATATTGGGTTAAAATACAAAGATCCAGGAGTTATGAGAGTGAACTAGTAAGGAAATACTTAGGTCCCCTGAATCCTGCAATAAACAACCACAGGAGCAAGGCACTTGGTGAATATCCTTGGGGCAGTAGAAAGGCCAAAGGGCAAAGCAGAGAACTGAAAATGCCAAGAAGCAACAGAGAAGCATAAAAACTTCCTGAAAAAAGAATGAATTGGAATATTGAGATAAGCATTCTTGAGATCCAAAGACACCATCTAAGCCTGAAGAAGCAGAAGATTGTACAAAGTTTGAAGGGACAACATTCAAAAGGAGTGCACTCTCAGAAAAGTGTTAGATGACAGAGGTCTAGAACTGGTCTCCAAGTAGCCTCTTTCCTGGGCACTAGAATCATCCTGAAGTAACCCCCCTTTTGAGACACAGGCAACTCCTTCAACAGTACCCTGAGTCAAAAGATCCCAAAGCACCTCTGGAAAAAATGATAGTTGTTCCTGAGGGGGATGAGGCATACCCATAAAAGGGGAAGGGATTTCTAGACCATGAAATACCCCCAGTGAATAATGGACAGGACCCAGGAATCCTGAGTAATCTACAGTCAAGTGGGGGGGGGGGGGACAGAGAGGCGAAAAGAAAGAAAAACGTGGCTGGGAAGAAGAGGATAGTCAGACTTCTTAGGCAGGAATGTCTAAGTAGCCTTAGCAGGAAGAGCCTGCTTGCCACCCTTTTTACCCTTAGCTTGATGGTGAGTTTACCTGCGAACAAAGGCTGGCTTATTGGGGCAGTTTCTCTGAAATTTAGACACAGGAGAAATAAAAAAAGAAGTTATATACTTACCATAATGTTCCATCTGTGTTGTCCACTTTCATTTATCCTTGACATATGGGTTTGAGGCCATTACTACAGCTCGTGGAAGCCAAACACTCTAGAGTCTAACCCTTACCCACAATGTTCCTTTCCCTATTACCTCAGATTGAGCTTGCAGAAATATAGACAAAGTGACAGAACCCCAAAAACATTTAGCGAGTCCATATCCGGAAACATAATAATAATAATAATAATGATAATAATAGCAGAAGTGGCATATATCCATTATCCAAACCACCAAAAACCTTAAGGGCAGGGGGAAGGAAGGTGGGGAGTCAAAGGTAAATGAAAATGGACAACACAGATAGAACGTTATGGTGAGTACACAAGTTCTTTATCTGATATTCTCAATTTTCACTTTATCTCTGTCCCCAGCTACCTTAGGCCTTGGGTGGACTAAGGAAGGATATTCCTGAGCACCATAGAACCAAATGACTCTTCCTATGGAGACCAAATCCAATTTGTAATAAGCAATAAAGGCATGAGGAGTAGCCCAAGTTGCTGCTGCACCAATGTCATCCATAGAAGCTCCCATCTGAATAACTGCTGAAGTAGCTAATCCTCTTGTTGAATGAGCCTTTGAATGCCTAGGCAAATGAATTTTATTTTTATTATACATAAAAGAAATGCAATCTTTCAGCCATCTGGCTAGCTTCACTTTACTCACTGGTTGGCCAAGTCTTGTATACGAAAATGACAAAAAGTTGATCGGATTGTATTATATTCTCAGTTTTGTGCAAACAGAAGCAATTGTCTGTGAAAATCTAATACATGTAAGCAGTATTCGCCTTCGTTAGCAAAACTGGGAAAAATACTGGTAAATGAATAGTCTTATTGATACTGCTCTCTGACACTTCCTTAGGCAAAAAGGAAGGACTGGTTCTTAGTGAAACACTGTCTTTATGGAAAATCAGGTACGGAGGACTACAAGATAAGGCTTGTATTTCTGAAATCCTTCTGGCAGAAGTTATTGCTACTAAGAATATAGTTTTCCAGAATAAAAACTTTAGATCACATTCAGCTGATGGTTCAAAAGGAGACTGAACAATAGTTTGTAACACTAAGTTCAGATCCCACGGTGGAGTAGGATCTTTGTAAGGTGGTTTTAGCAAGATAATTCCCTTTAAGAAGGCTTTACAAAGTTTATGAGAAGCCAAGAAGGATTTTCCAAAACCATTATGGAAATTACAAATAGCTGCTAATTGAATGTTGATGGTAGATTGAGAAGTAAGTGTTTTGAAAAGTGAAGCTAAAAATTCTAGGATCTTATCAATGAGCACTGAAAAAGGATCAACATTCTTGTCACAAGCCCAAAAGGTAAATCTTCTCCATTTAGTAGCAAATAGTATGCTTGTAGCTGGTTTATGCAAGGCCAAATGAATATGGCGTACTGGGGAGGAAAGTGAAGGAAGCCTGGCTATTAATGGAACTGGAGAAACCAAACTGTCAGCTTGAGGTTCACAATGTTTGGATGAAGTAGTCCCACTGGATGAGACAGAAGATCTGGAACCAGGTCCAGAATCCAAGGTTGTTGAATCAGATACGGCCAAAGGAAGGGGAGCTACATCTGTCAAGGCCAATAAGGTGCAATGAGGATTACTTTGCTCTTCAGCCTGATTGCTTTCTGTAGGAATTGTGGAATTAGGTGAAACAGGGAAAAGGCATACAGCAGTCCAGAGGGCCAAGTGTGTAGAAGAGCATTTCTTGGGGACTCCCCTGGCAGGGGAATCAGGGCAAAATAGTTGCTGCACTTGTTGTTTAGGGGAGAGGCAAACAGGTCACAGAAGGCTGGCCCCACAGACAAAAATCTTTTCCTGTCAACTTTGAATTGAGGGACCACTCATGTGGTAGAATAATATACCTGCTTACTGTGTCTGCCATCACACTGGAACTCCCCAGAATGCGCAGTGCTATCAGAAAGTGGTTGGAAGAGATCACCCATTGCCACACTCAGAGCTTCTCGACATACGGGATAGGATTTGGTTCCTCCCTGCTTGTTGATGTACCAAACCGCTGACATATTGTCTGGATTGTAACTGTTCCCAAAGGAACAGCAGTCTGAAAGGCTTGCAACTCTAAAAGCACTGCCTGTTATTTGGGATATTTTGCAGTCACCCTAATGATAATGGACATCAGCTAGGTATAACAGCCCTGTATTTCTTATGCTTAGTCAAACACTCTGCTTGTGCTGTGCTGATGAGGTCATAACAAGGCCAAAATATGCATATCCACAGCTAGTGGGGTTTGGCTTTATAGGCCCGAAATTGTACATTAAAATGACGAAACAAGTCATGGACATTCAGAATCGCCAATTAGCTGAAACATCTGGTGTTCATAAGGGTCATTTGCATATATCCCATGTGCCTCTGATTCAAGAGGCTTGAGAGGTCACTCATTGGAAGTTCTAGCTTGGCTAGAGTTTTCATTTAGTTTTTACTGATTTTCTGAGGTCCTAAGAAACCTCAGTATTCTCCCAATGAAAACACTGTCACATTCTGGCAATAGTCTCAAAGAAAGAGAAACCACCACTGGGAGAATCAGAAACTGAGCTCTCATCTGAGTCTGAATCAGAAATCTGAGGAAAAAATACTACATCCATCTCTGCATCTTCCTCTTCAGATTCAGAATCTTGAATCTTTTCAGGAAAAGGATTCCATCTCTCTTTTACCAGAAGCTACTTTACAAGAAGGATCAATTGCCTGAATTAAACCCTGAGCTAGAACCAGTAAACTACTCCTATCCAAAGAAAATTGAGGAGAAGTAGATCCATACCTGTTTTTTCTGTTTCATTTTGTAAGGAAAAATGGCCAACTGTGTTACTAATAGCAGCAGCAGCTTCCCCTGGGATGGGAACAGTATTCTGACACAACAGGGAAACCTACCCTGTTCCTCTCCCAAAACCAACAAGAGTGGCTCTCCTTGCTCACTGAGGGGACACCAACAGCTGCAGAGGACGTGGCTAACCCAATGTCCATAGTGTCTGTAGCTGTTACACCAGAGGGAGCCGGGGAAAAGATGAATTGTCAGAGATACAAAAAATGGCCACATCAGTCACCCACCTGCGGCTGAGACAAACTGCTAGCTTACTGCAGTGGCAAAAGCTGTTTGCTTAGGGGGGGCTGGAAAAAGGACTGTCCATGAGATCAGTAGTCTTTACCATGGTCAAGCAAAAAATGGTGCCTCTTTCCCAGTGAAGGCAAGCAGCAATTCTCACTAAATATTACCAGGTCACAACAGTTACTTTTTTTTACAGAAAAGCACAGTAAAAGCAGTTTACAACACTATTTTACTTTTGCAAGGCTGGCATAAACACAATTTGTCCACAAAAAATGCTTTCAGTTACTTTACACCACTTTTAAACTGACTGAAAAAACAAGCGCTCTGTTTAAAAGTATGTTACATTCTCAAGACCGTCCATTAAAACACAACAGTCCTAGCTTTAAAAGAACTTTCCAGAAGAGAAAAGTAATAAAACATTATCAAAATTAAGATAATTGAAGTCCTTCCGTAAAGGAAACTTATCTGCCCAGCAAAGGAACCACAAGTCGACTGTCGACCTTGGAAAGACTCAGAGAAGAGTAGACTTCAGCAGCAGTAAAGCTTTGAAGGGCTTCATGTCAAAACTTGTCTTTTAGTCAGCTCAGCTTGAGCTGCCTGACAGTTTGGGCATATGGATGGTGCCCTGAAGCTTTAGTAGCAGGCCGGCTGCTATATCCTTGCCAGGATATAACCCATACAGCTAGGTCTGCTGCAGCAGTAATCAATATGTACAGTTATGGTTCTTACATATAATTTCAACTTCCCAAACAGACCAGATAGTTCACATGTAATCAGTTACATAACACTACTACAGTACATACAGTACCAGCACAGAAGGGATATTATTTGTTTTGCCTGTTTCACATGATCTTTTCTGCAGACACTTTCAGTAGGTTTTCTTTTGAATCAGAGATCATACTTTCAATGAAAGCAGAGAAATTGAGACCCTTCAAATCTACAGTGATTTGTAACTCATCCTTAGGATATATAGTCTGGAAATAGGTCACATTAGGTAAGGGGAGTGCAATGACTGAAGTGGGAATATGGCAGCCTTTCTTTCCACTTCTACACAGTCTGCAAATTCATGCCCATTCACTAGAAAATGATCAATGTGTCAGTATTAGCTGGAATCAGACTCTTGAACATGTACCAATTCATTTCAAAGACCATAGGAAAGCCTTATTTCTTCTCTTAAATACTTTCACTCCAAAGGTGGCTGTTCTAAAGGTCATCATAGCAAAATCAGACACAACTTTATAAAACTGAGAAAATCTTTTAATCCTGCTGTGCTGCAAACTGACTTCCACCTCATCCAACTGATCCTAGCATGGGATTCTGTTGTGTATGTGTTGGGGGCATGTGCTACATTTCTGACATTCCCAGTATATTTAATATTAAACTGATATGTCCATACTCATACTACATAAAAGAATAAATGAGCAAGTACCAGACCTGGACACAAGCTCACTTTGCATGTGGTGCCACAAGCCAAGTCTTCCTAATCCTATCCCTAATGTGAACACATACCTGCTTATGCCTTACATCTCCTAACTCTCCCTTCTTCACTCATTTCCTTACTTCTATTCATTTATCTCCCCTGGCTTTCTCTAAATATACCATAAGCCTGCTTTTCTCTCACTTAATATTGCAATTCCTGTTTTATGTTATACTAACTTACCTTTAATTTCTGTATAAACTAGCTAAAATTTCTCTAAATATTAAATCTTCATCATATAACTTTAACTATTCTTAACCAACTTTTTCATATTATGTCTAATTTGGTACAATTGTTTAAACTGTAGATGCTTTTCTATTATTTTTGAAGACCGCAAAGTTATTGCTCTTAAAATGTTTTGTAATACTTTGGAACTTTTCTCCCTGGGCCTCCACCGAAAATGGGCTCCTACCTAGTCAGACTTTCCTGGCAACCAAATGTCAATAAATGAATAAATAAGAACTCCCTAAAACAGCATTATCTGAGGCACGGGGTAGCTTATACAGACCTTGTAGCCACCTGATGGCTGTAAAGTCGTTCCCCTTCATTAGAAAACACTCTTGCTAGTCCAAAATCTGCAATCTTCAGGTGGCCAGTAGAACTTATTAGCAAATTAGCAGGTTTAAGGTCCTGAAAAGAAAAGAAATAACAGTAGTCAAGGACAATGATCAGTTATTGTCTATGCAAAACTAATAATCATTTTTTCCACATATTAAAGTTATTTATTCATTTCTAGTCAGAATATGTACCAGACATTAAATATACTCCTTGACCACGTCAGACACAAAGAAGGTGGAAAAATTATGAAGTACTACTGAAACAATCAAATCTATGAGAAATACACCAAGGTATAGCTACAGGCAGACATGATACAGTGGAGATGGAAAACATTAAGTTCAAGTAAAATTCTCAGTGCAGCAACAGCTATAGTTGCCATAATTTAGCATCTCAATGCTAACTCAACCAGAATGAAGGAGTGACCTTTCATACAGGGAACAACAACAACAGACTAATCTTTTATAGTTCGCTAGAAAGGATGAAAATTTAGCAATTGTCAAAGGAGGCAGAGCAATAAATTTCTGATGGGCATACAACTGAAGTGCAATAATCATTCTGTGTTGTGCAACATTAGTACAGCAACGGAGCAAAGCATCACAAATTTGAAAGCCTTGGATTATCAGCTGAACAGTCCATTTCAACTTTGCCCGGTTTGTGAGAGAAAATGAGGAAAATAGAAGAGTCCACCTGACAAAGGCCATAAAGAAAACAACAAATCCTTGCACTTGGTAAATATGCTGATAAGGAAAAGCTACTACTTTTCAGAAAGTGATCAAATGGCAACACAGTTTCCTGTGACCTGTGGCAGACCCAAAGGCCATTAAAGCACAGACCACAAAATGCCAGGAGTATAAGCTAATAAACACACTTAGCTGTCTAACACAATTTTAAGGGCAAACATGGATTTGGAGCATCTGATGTCAACTGGAAATATATTCCAAATAGTGTCTAGTAACAAAGAAATAAAACATTCTCTTTTAGTAGTTTTAAATGTATACATTTTAAACAGATTACGATTTCTCAGCTGGAATGAATTGTCGATGTCTGAATCCAGTGACAACCTTAATGCTTCACCCTGAAGTGTCTTAAATGCAGGAAAGTCTGCTCATTATGTGAATGAATAAAGACTAAGCAAGTTTAAATGCTCTTTGTATGTTGCATCCTTACAAAAAGGTATACATTTGGTAATTTTTCTACCACTTTTCAAGGCCAACAAGTGGTACAGAGCTCAAGGTAATAGCAGCTGTTGGTCTTGCTGTTCCAAAAAAGCATCACTTTACATTTATCTGAATTCAGATATAGGCCATAATTTTAGTCAAACACTTGCTTCAGTTATTATAAACATCAGGTTTCCTAAAAATGAAGGTTTCAGTCTAAATATCATCTGCATATCTTAACAGCCAGTGTTTTTGTGTTGTTGGAAATGAGAAAAAAAAATTAAACAAAATGGGACCTAACACAGAATTATATGGAAACCCTGGTAAAACTATGGAGCAATCCAAGTATTCACCAAGCACACGAACTGCTGGTTCCTTTGCTAGCAACCATGTTTTTATCCAGTGAATTACAGAACTACTTGCTCTCAGCATAATGGGGGGATGGAGCCATCAAATGCTTTAGTGAGATCTAGATAGATAACTTCAACACTAATCCCTTTATCAAGTCCTTACTGCTTCATAAAAAAACTGACAAGCACGACAGGTCAACCTACCCTTCATAAAATCATGCTGCTAAGTCTAGTAATGATACATCGAGAATTACTTTCGAGAATTTGAAGCAGGCACCTTTCAAAGCATTTATAAAGAATGCAGGACACAATGACTGATCAGTAATTCTTGAGTTTGCCATAACACCCTCCCTTGTGAAGTGAGATAACATCAGCTAATTTCCAGGAGAGAAGAACAAAACCCCGCTGAATGAAGTTACTGAGCAGCAATGCAAGTACGTTTACAAGCGAGTCTTAAATGTAGTGAATTAACAGGTCTGGAATATCATACTATTATTTGCTTCTTACATTCTTTAAAGCTGTGTTCAACATATCTGGAAATGTAACGACAACTGCAGTCAACTCTTGTTGAACTTATTGGAAAATTAATATTTACTTTTGGTGTAACTAGCTGAATACAGAACATAATGAAAAGCAGCATAATGTCTGTGGTTTCTAAAACTCAACAATTGACAATCAGTGGACCAACTTTAAAATGACTACACCTTTGATGGTTCACATGTTAAAAAACAGTTATCTTTGGCTTTTGCTAGATGTTCATCATACATAGCTTCAGCTTTTGAACAACTAGGTGAAGTTTTCTTTGCTGCCTCATTACATAATTTATAGCACCTCTTGTTCTGTGTGACTTACAAACTGAAAACCTACACGTTTTATATCTCATCAGTTTTTCCAATTTCTTATTCTACCATAGGGAAGGGGATGAAAAGTTTATATTCTTAGTTATATGAACCTTGCACCGACTCAGAAAGTATAGTTGTATAAAAACTTACCATAACAGTAGATGTCCTTCTCTTCACTGTTGCAATATTCTTTTACAAACAGAATCCCCTGCAAAGGGCAGCCCCAATGTCTGGCCAGTATACCAAAGCCTTATTTATAGATGCCATACGTCACACTCAAGGCATAGGACATAGAGGTAACATACAGACTGACAGACCTCAGAACAGAAAAGCCCGAGGAAGAACAATCAGTCTTAGGAACTAGTAAGAACATGTGCATCCAGAAAAGAAATTAAAGAATTCCAGACCAAGAAAATAGAAGGAAAAGAGCAGAGCACAAGGGGGAGGATGGAGGAAGTGAATACTGCAACAGTGAAGAGAAGGACATCTACTATTATGGTAAAACTTTACACAACTGTACTATGTCCTTCCATATCATTGTTGCAGTATTCTTTACAAACGGGAGAGAACAAAAGCTCAAGATGAATCTTGGGAGGAGGAAGGCACAGAGGAGCCCTCTAGAAACTCATGCAGGATAGCTCTGGCAAAGCCAGCTATTGCTCTGGAAACAACATCCAAGCTGTAATGCTTAGTGAAGGTATGGACAGAAATCCAAGTAGCAGCCTTAAGGATCGAACTGGTATCCAGTCCTTTGAAAAAGACACCACAGGAAAGCAACAGCTCTGGCAGAATGAGCCTTTGCAGAGGCAGAATGAGCCTTTGCAGAGGCAGAAAGACATTTACCATGAAAGAAATAAAAATATATGGCCTTAGAGATCCATGAGAATATGGTTTGCTTAGAAATAGCCAAACCTAGAGATCTGGGATGAAAAGAGTCAATTTATTTTTTATTTTTATTTTATTTTACATTTATTGACTGGGATAGTCTGACTGGATATATGTCCATTTTCAGTGGAAGCCCGGAGAGAAAAGCTCCAACGGTTGTAACATATGCATTCATCACAATGTAAAGATAAAACAAGAGTCATAATAACATTGTACAAATAAAACACACTTTACAGTCACAGTTAAATTTATACAGTCTAACAAACTTCTAATCTGGCTTAACAAATAAAAAGATATTTGGGTTCCATTTACAAACACAGTATGAGTACACTAGTATGAATAAAGATTTAGTCAGGCTTGGAGTAGGGACATATCCAGTGAGACTTGAAATACTCCTTAAGGGTTTTTTTTTAAATGAGATAGGGTGGTATCTAGGGTAATGTTAGCAGGAAGTGAGTTCCAGATTTTGCTAGCAGAGTTGGCAAACAGGGAGTCACCTGCTGAGTTGTTGGATTTGAAGGTTTGCACTACCTGTCTATTAGATGAGCGGAGTCATCTGGAGTTGGAGTGGGGAAAGATGATGTTTTTCAGTGCAGGTGCATTTTCTGGTTGGTTGAGTGTTTTGTGAGCCACAATAAGTTGATTATACCGAATCTGCCTGGGTAGCTCTAGCCATCCGAGATACTTTAGATTTTTACAATGATGTATTCTATAGGAGACCAGTGGCAAATCTAGCAATGTTATTATAGTAGCTTGAGAGTTTGTTAAGATCAGTTTTATTTAAGCTGGCAAGTAAACGGGAAGCACAGTAGAGGGTAGAGAGTAAATGGGAGTGGGCAATGGCAGTCCTAGCAGGTGGGGTAAGGAATGGCTTTATCCTATATATTGAGCCCAGCTTTCTATTAATGGTTTTGATAGTTTTGATAACATGCACATCAAACTTAAGATTGTTATCTGCAATAACTCCTAGGAGTTTTGTATGGGCATCCGGTGAGATTATGGCACCATTATTAGACTTAGTGGAGAGAGTTAGCGCCATGGATCTTTGGGTGGGAGAAAAAGTAGGAACTTTGTTTTGTTAGGATTTAGAATCAGACAGCAAGAGGCAAGCCAATTCTCTACTAGGTTAAATGTACTCGGAGTTATTGTTATCAGCTCTGTTTGTGAGGTGCCAGTGCAGATCAACATTGAGTCATCTGCATATTGAATACAGTTGGCTTCAGGGATGACAGTGCAGAGGTCATTAATAAAAATGGAAAACAGAAGTGGTCCCAAAATAGACCCCTGGGGGGACACCTAGGGTGTTGGGTAGGAGGTTTGACAGGTTGTTCTGCCATAAGATGGATTGTTGTCTATTGTGCAGGTAAGATTCGAACCATTGGAGAGAGAGTGATTGCCTAGAGACATTGTTGCCAGGGTGTTGATGAGAAGATGGTGGTTAACCATATCAAAAGCCTTGGACAGGTCCAAGAAAAGGACTGAGGATAGCTTGTTGTTGTTCCTGTTATAGTTTATTGCATTTGAGAAGGTGAGGAGAGCTGTGGTAGTACTATGATTTGGCCTGAAGCCATGCTGAGAGATAGTCAGAAGGTTGTTTTAGGTTAGAATGTACAGTTGTTGTTTATGGACACATTTTTCCATAATTTTTGCCAGAGGTGACAGGATGGCTATGGGTCTGTAATTAGATAAATCAGTAGCATTACCACCTTTATGGAGGGGTATGACACGAAATATTTTCTAGATAGTGGGGACTGAGGCTTCTGATATGGACCGGTTAATTAGAATGGAAATGGGGTACGCTATGGTATCAGAAGCTTTTTGCAAATATTCAGCAGAGAGAAGGTCAGCTTAATTTTTTGAGTAGTGATCAAATGAAAGATGTAGACACTGGTTGGAAGCTAAAGGTGGGCTGGGTACTGGGAGTGTTATCCAGTGGGTTAATGGAGTTAAGAGGTAATTGGCTAGCGAGGGCTTGAATAGTTTCAGTAAAGAAATTATTAAAGGTGTTAGCAATATCTACTGGTAGTTTATCAGTAGAGTGGTGGGCTGACCTGGGTGCAGCAATTTATTTATCCCTGCCCAGAATTTTTGGGGGTTATTTTGGTTTCCTTGTTGGAGATGGAAGTGGTAGTTTTTTTTATCTAATAGAATGGATCATTTTGTCTCATTTCTTAGTTCTCTAAATTTGGTTTCATTTAGAGGGTCTTTTGTAGCACGCCATGTTGCCCATGCCTTGTTTCTGACTATGATTTTTTCTTTGGTTTCTTTAGAGAGCCATGGGGCAGCATTTGTTGTTACCCTTGTAGAATGAGCAGGAGCATGAGAATCGAGGATGGTGAGGAATTTATTGTTAAAGTAGACAACAGCTTCGTCTAGGGGCAAGTATTTTAGGGCAGACCAGTTGCATATCTTAAGTTCATCCTGGAACTTACTAGGATTAAAGCTTTTACTATTTCTTATTGTTCTATTCATGGGCTGATGAGAGTTATTTGATTTGTCCTTGCAGATAAAGGTGAGAAAATGATCACTGAGGTCATCGGGGATGGCCCCTGATGTATACATTTGGGGGTGGCTATTGATTAGTATCCAATCCAGTATACTATCTTTTTGGTTAAGTTTCCCTATCCTGATGGGGGTGGATATGATCTGTGTGAATCCATACAGGTTTACATGGGTGATAGGAGATTGAGAGGAACAAGTGTTTCATTCAATGTTAAGATCTCCAAGTACAATGGTTTCTTGTGGATAGTTATTAGCTAACCACTGGAGGATGTATTCTAGGGTATTAGTATTATTCCCTGGGGGAATGTACACGCAGACTATATGCATACATTTGTTTTTGTTAATTTGGAACTTGGCAGCAATTATTTCTGCTTTATTGACCTGGGGTGGTTGAATGGGGACTGTGGTAACATTTAGTGTAGATATGAAGAGTACAGCTATCCCCCCTCCCTTCCTAACAGAGTGATCAAGTCTAATTATATTATACCCAGGTGGTAGAATTTCATTATCTGAGGTTGATGGTTTCAGCCAGGTTTCAGTTAGGCATATAATATCAGGGGAATGGACTTGTAGGAAGGCATGTAGATTATGTACTTTGTTATTTATGCTACGTATATTTAGATGGCAGACCAGGAGGGAGTTGGGGGACTTACTAATAGACAGTGATTCATCTGGGTTAGTGGCAAATGAAGTTGCCCTATCTAGGGTGGCAGGGCCAGGGTTTGGGTGAATATCTCCATCCATTGCGAGGTTATAGCTTATCATTTCTATAAGTTTCAGGATTTTGTTTATAAGTTTTTGATAGTGTTTAGCTTTTGTGCTGATATATCTCGGTCTAATAGGCTGATAGTGTCTAGAGGTTAAGGAGTTGGTTATAGTAGTAACTAGTGGGTAGCCTGTCATGTCCAATACATCTGGTATGGTTTGAGATTTTGGGTGGTGAAATCCTAGGTAAGACTGATTTACAAGTGGAGAGGAAATATGGAATTAACAAGAGGGATAGCAGAGGGAGTAGTGACATTGCTTTGGATGGTAACATAGTTGGTGGCTAGATTAGTGTTATAGGCTTAGGGCCCTAAGGATCTTGTGGTAGGATATTAACTACTGGGAGGAGGGGTGGGAGCTGGAATAGTGTAAGCAGTATAGCACTGATTGGTTCAGATAGGAGAAAATGGAGGGGTGAATGTGGGATGGGTTAAGTTGAGTAGAGGATTATTGATTGGTTTAGCTAGAGGGGGTGTGGTATTGTGGCTATAAAGTTAGACACAGTGGGGGCGGGTGGTAATTGGGGGCAGGGAGAGGTGCAGTGCGAGCCCGAGCGCAGCGAGGGCAAGCGGATGAGGGTTTTACCAAACACAAGGAACCTGCAATCAAAGGTAAGTCTGCTTAGGTTTCCCAGAGTAAGCTTTGACTGCTTAATTTTACTGTTTAAATTGTAAGTCGGGGTATACATTAATTTCCTTATTTACTTACAATTTTTAGTTTACTTTTTTGGGAAATCTCTATATTTTGCTTCCAATTTAAAGATAATATAAGGGGGAATATATGATAGGCAACTAGTGTTCCTAGTGTAGTTTTAGGGGTTGGTACTGTAGTTGGGGCTAGGGAACAGTGCTATAGGCCCAGGCCAGCAAATGTGATATTTACAGAGCGATGTAATGAATAATAAGCTTAGCAGAACATTTGGCCTTTAGGCAGCTTAAAACAGGTTTACAGAGTAATTCAGTAAAAACATTGCTCAGATTTGTGAATGGTTTTAGTCTTATTCAAGATGTCATGAGCGGTCTATGAAAATCAAAAATGTGAAGAATATTATCACTAGCAGACTGCAAAGAAGGAAAAAAGGAGGGCAAATTAACAGACTGATTAAGAGATAACTCATTAACCATCTTGGGCATAAAAGAGGGATTAGCATGAAGAGACACCATGTCCCTATGAAAAACTAAGAAAGAAGGAACAGCCATAAGAGCCTGGAGGTCAGACTCTCTTAGCTGAAGTAAAGGCCAAAAAAAAAAAGGTCTTTCAAGAACAATGTTGCAAGGAAGCTGAAGCTGCAGGCTCAAAAGGAGCTTGGGTCCATTTTTCAAATACAAAATTGAGATCCCAGAAAGGTGGAATAGGCTTCCTGGAATACCTGATAAGAAAGACGCCTTTAAGAAACTGTTTGACCTCGAAACTAGAGGCAAGAGGAGGATTCAATTACAGACCATCAGAAATAGCTAAAAGGTGAGCTTTAACAGAAGAATAAGTTAACCCAGCATGGAGCAATTCACACAAATAAGAGAAAACCAGAGGGTCTTACACAGAAAATGGATCCTATTTACGGGAAAGGCACCAGATAGAAAATCTCTTCCATTTGGACAAATATGATTTCCTGGTAGATAGGGTTCTGCAGGAGGCCAGGAAACTAAGCACAACCTCAGAAAAAAAGGTGCTTAAAAGGGATCAAAACCCTATCACCCTCCAGTGTCAGCTGAACATTGGACAAGTGGGGATGAAGACTCCTCCTCTTCTGTGAGAAGGTGCACCCTGTGATGTAACTTGTGGTGATTGCCCCTGATTAGGTGAAGGGGGAACCAATGCTGTCTGGGCTAAGGCAGTCATCCACAAGATTCTGGAGGAGTCTTGCTTTATTTTGAGCAGTAACCTTGGAATCAGAGGAAGGGGAGGGAAGGCATAGAGAAATATCCCAGTCCAAGAAAAAGATAGGGCATCCACCTTCTAAACCAGAGGGATTTGGGACTCTGGCGATCTACCTGTAGAGTACCTCACTGATGGACAAGGTCCAGAAACACATCTCTGTGAAGCATCCATTCATGAGCGTGTCTACTGGACCTGCTCAAAGAGTCTCCCACTATGTTTTGCTCTGAAGGACTGTATATAGGCCAGAAGAGTCACTTGATATTGGACAGCTAGATCCCAGACCTGAACAGCCAGTCTGAAATGGAGGTAGGACCGTGTCCTCTTTTGTTTGTTGCTATACCACATCACTGTGGTGGTGTCTGTAAAGATTTTGAGAGGACCTGGAAGAACTAGGGAATGGGAAGCCTAAAGAGCTAAAAGGAGAGCTCTCACTTCCTTCATGTTGATGTGATCTGACCTCTGATGAGGAGGCCAGGGAACCAAAGGAAACTCCCCATCCTCTGTCAGAGGCATCCAAAAAATTTTCTGAGAAGGGACTGGGAGTTGAAAGGGAAATCCTGGGTTGAGAGAAACCTAATAAATCCACCAGTGAAGTTCGAGTTTGAGACACAGAAGGAAAGGAACCAAAAAATCCAGTGGATGACAGTGTTGAAGCCACACTAACTTTAGGAACCACTGTAGCTTTCTCATATGGATTCTGGCCAGAGGCAGCACAAGACTAGTGGAAGCCCTGAATCCTAAAACCCTGACAAAATCCCTGGCCGTGACTGAAGCCAGAAGAAGAAGAGATTGAAAAAAGGTGATCAGACAGACAGCCTTGAGTGGAGGCAGGGATGTCAGCATAGGAATTGTATGGATCCTGCAACCGAGAAACACATGATCCTGAGAAGGAACAAGGACTGACTTCTGAAAGTTTATGGTAAACCCCAAGCACTGTAAGAGACAAACCATAAACTGGCAGTGCTGAAGCAAGACCTTGGGGGAATGAAGCCTGAATGAGCAAGTCATCCAGATACGGAAATATTTGAAGAAGAAACAGACAAATGTAAAAACTTCCTGAAAAGGGAATTATTTGGAATGTGAAGATAAGTATCCTTGAGGTCCAGGGATACTAAAAAAGCCTAGGAAAGAAGAACAGGAAACAAGGAGAGAATCGACAACATCAGAAGCTAACAGACCTTCAGAAAGGTGTTGAGCTGAAAAATGTCCAGAATGGGTTTCCAGATGCCCTCCTTCCTGGGGACCAGAAACATCATGGCATGACTTGATTAGTGACCTGTGCCAAAAGACCATGAAGCAATTCTGGAAGGAAAGGAAGTTGTTCCTGAGGAAGTTGAGGGATGCCCAGGAAAGGATGAAGAGAGTTCCACATCATGAAGTATCCCTGGCAGATGATGGACAAAACCCAAGAATCTTGAGTGACCTTTAACCAACTGAGAAAGGACAGAGACGGAGGGATAAGGGAATCTGACTCAATGAAAGGGAAGCAAACTGTCAAATATAACTCGGTTTGTCTTGACAAGGAGGCTTCTGAAAAGTAGGAGGTACATGCCTATTGCCCTTCTTACTTTTAGGAGAACAGCGAGCCTGTCTGCATACAAAAGCAGATTTGGAAGGATAATTCCACTGAAACTTAGGGATAGGAGACACAAAAATATGTTTTAGATCCTGCAAGGTCTTGCCTTTATCCTGGAGGGACTTAAAAGTTCAGCAGCAGAACCAAAAAGGTTCTTATTATCAAATGGAGAATTCAACAACTTAGCTTTAATATCATCAGGTAAGGGCTGGAGACAAAGCCAAGAGTAATGTCTCAAAACAGAACCAAAGGTAGCAGCACTAGAAGAGGCATCAGCTGCATCATAAAGGCATTTAATAGAGTGGTGAGCCACTTGAAAGGTAGAACCCAGTACAGAAATGGTCAAGACCTTCCTTTCTGAATCAGGGAGGTCAGAGAGAGCCTGAGAATCTTGAGAAAGAAGGGTTAAAACATACCTAGTCATATGGGTCTGGTAATTAATAGCCCGAAAAGCCAGGGTGGCAGAAGTATACACCTTTTTGCCAAAACGTTCCATAGCTCTACTGTCTTTGTCTGAAGGAAGTAGTTTAGTAAAGAGCAGAAGTTTAGAGGGTATGTCATACAAGACAGATACTACAGAAGGATCAGCAGAAGGACATCTGTAGAAGAACTTAAAATCATTAGGTACCTTGCATATCCAAAAAACAAACATTACAAGAATTACCCATTAGGTACCTTGTAAAGTCTGTTAGGTTTCTTAGGAGCTAGGGGTTGAGAATCAGGGGCCACAGAGGCTGGTGAAAAGTTATCTAGAATGTAGAAGACAGCATGGGTATGTACCATTAAGAAGCATTTCCAGATGTAGGTGTGTGCATATAAATAATGAGCATGAGCAGGCACCAGTGCCATTTTGAGAGAACAGAGTGACATGGTGTCAGAACTGGGAATGAGAGTACAACATTTTCAAGCCATGAGGTGCAGAATTGAAGGTGAAGGTATACTGAGCTGGTTGACTGAAACAGAGCTCAAATTATCAAAAAGGGCCAGAAATGAACTTAAGGTAACCAGAACTTGCACAAATTATTTGCCAAAGAAAATGAAATGGAACACTTGTAACTCATAAAACGCATTATTAATTAAATGAGTAGCACAAAACGTATTAATGAAATGAAAGGCACAAAATGCATTATTAACTAAGTGAAATGAAATCAACGATATTTGATAAAACTAGCAGAAATATTCATATGGGGCTCAATTACATCCAATTTGCATAACCAGCATGTTTAAAGTAAAATGAGCACAAGAAAAGCATAATAAGCATGGTAATATGTTGAAAGGGCATAAAGAGTACAATAAAAGGGCAAAATAAGCTTAAAAGCAAGGCAACTGCAAGTTTTTTAGTAAAAGACCGTGTTTGGGCATAAACTACTATTTCACATTGACTGAAGCCATTCAAAGCATAACTAGAGCTATTCGAAGTATCTCAGAGTGTGCAAAGTGTTTGCAGAGTGTGTGCTTTATTACAGTGCAATTATTTCAAAGAGTTTGCAGTGTGGAAAGTACAGTTATATTGCAAAGTGCAGTCAAAGTACAGCTATTTCAAAAAGTTTCTTGTGCTGTGTACAGTTTATTTGCAAAGTACAGTAATTTCAAAGTATTTCTTACACTGATGAGGAGTAGCTTCACAAAGTATAGTGATTTTAAAGTGTTTCTGGGCTACAGAGACTTATTTGGCAAAGTGCAGTTTTTCAAAGAGTCTGTTGTGCTACTGGGCATAATTACAAGGTCTGGCATATTTATAGGTGTGTATATTCGTATATAATTCCAAGCACCATCACTACTGTGTGTTTATATGGCACAGCCATTTTGCAGACCCAGTCCACTTGTGTTTTGCTCATAATATAGAGGAAAATATTTGAGCAGGAATACAATATTTTCATATAAGTAGCTTTTTCTGACAAAGATGCACATACGAGGCCATTCATTTTGCTCAACTTAGCTAGGTCAGAAGCCATTGAAAGGGAGCATTCATTTGTGTATGCACCAGAAGTATATGCAAGAGAGGGGGAAACCGCCTTATTGTTGTACTGGCTGAATCAAGAGAGGACACTGAGTAAAACATAAATTTAGAGAAATGTGCAAATCCCAGACAAATGTTACACTAGAAGCATCTATTTTACACAAGAGAACAAAAGCCAGGTGTAACTTTTGCAGCTTATATCACTGACTTGAGAAATAAAGCTAAAATGTGCAGATTTAGTAATTTGAAAGATGAGTTAAAGTGTGTGGTTTTAATAATGCTGCAGTGAGAAAGATTTTGCTTTGTGACAGTGATTTAACATTAAGCAAAGCTGTAGAGATTTGTCGAACCCATGAGCTCACAGAAAGACACACAAGTATGCTTGCAAGTAATAAGAGCACAGTTTCAACAGCCTCTAGAGCAAGCATAGACAGCATGCAGTACGTGGCAAGCAGAAACAGGCCTAAGCACATGGCAGCTGCAACCCCTGCGGGACTTCTTAGGAGGAGCCATAACTTTCCAGCGAGTTCCAAGACTAGCTCAGCAAAAAGGACATGCTCAGTGCCGTACAAAGGTGAGTCGGCAAAACCCAAGTCAAGTTTTATTGTTAACTGTCGTAATTGTGGAGCCAATCAAGTCGAAGATACAAGTGCTTAGCATTTGGTCAGCAATCCCACAAGTGTAAGAAATGGAACCACTTTCAAAAGCTTTGTAAATAAAGCAAACCTCATTCAGTTATTATGGTCACTCAAAACAGAAAGCTGATCATGTAGAAAGCTGCAACCCTACTTTCTATTGTAGATGGTGTATCAGTGGTCAGTGAAAAGGTTAATGGAGTAGATTTGCTGGCAAAGAATGAAGTATTTTGTACTGTCCTGTTTAATGGTAAACCCACAGAGCTCAAAGTAGACACTGGTTCACAGTGCAATGTTATGTCAGCAGAAACATTTGCTAAAGTGAGAGCTGTTGAGCAACTTAATTTGGTTAATTGTGAGAAGCTTGTTGCTTATGGAGGTGAAGAGATTCAAACCAAAGGCTCAGTAGTGCTTTCATGCTATTCGGCTGAGAACAGTTACAGCTTGCAATTTTATGTAGTCAAAAGACCTGTGTAGTCATTATTAGGTCTCAGAGACCGTTTAAGAATGAAACTGCTTTCTTTTACCAAAGAAGTACATCATGTAAGCACATCCCAGTTCCAGCATCAGTGACTCTATTTTCCCAGAGTATGCTGACGTTTTTAATGACAATCTATGCAAACTTCCAGTTGTGTACTCCATGAAAGTAAACCCAAAGGTCAGTCCAGTGGTCAGACTAGCACAGAGAGTTCCAATAGCTATGCAGGACAAAGTCAAGGTCCAATTAGACAAAATGGTGCAGCAAGGTGTGACTTGTCCAGGCACAGAACCAACTGGGTGGGTATCTTCCATGGTAGCTGCTCATAAGAAAAATTCAGTTGAAATCAAAATATGCATTGACCTAAGTGGCTTGAACAAGGCATTAAAGAGACATCATCCCATGTGTACAGTCGAGGAGATTGCCACCCTCATGCCAAATGCCACTGTTTTTCCTATCATAGATGCAAAGAGTTCATTTTGGCAAGTAATGCTTGATCGCAAATCTTAAGTACTGACTACATTCAGTACCCCGTTTGGTAGATACAGATTCCTCGGGATGCCTTTTGGAATGAATTCTGTCAGTGACGTCTTTCAGTATGCAAAAGAGCAATTTTTTTTGGCTGTGTGCAATAATAGATAATTTACTAGTTGGAGACAATGGTGAAGCAGAGCATGAGTAGAAATCTCAGGAAAGTTCTGGACAGAGCGTGTGATGTGAACTTGAAGCTTAATCCTCT
Organism: Protopterus annectens; assembly: GCF_019279795.1. Taxonomy (NCBI): domain Eukaryota; kingdom Metazoa; phylum Chordata; order Ceratodontiformes; family Protopteridae; genus Protopterus; species Protopterus annectens. The sequence continues at coordinate 863,826,700 of NC_056741.1, read as the reverse complement.
AAAATGTAAATTCAGGCTACCAGACATTACTTATGTAGGTCCATTTATTTACCAGTACAGGCTTACAACCAGACCCTTCCAAACAAACAGCCATTCTTGAAATGCCAGTTCCGGACAATGTCCAAGCCTTACAGCGTTTTCTTGGTATGGTTAACTATTTCAGCAAATTTATCCCTGACTTTAGTGAGTTATCAGCACTTTTAAGAGAGTTGGCATGCAAAAATATTGCCTGGTCATGGTTACAACACCAGAGAGCATTTGATAACCTCAAACAGCAAACTGCCAACCCTCCTACATTAAGGTACTATGATGTCCACAAACCAATAGTTCTTTCCTGTGATGCTTCAAAGTTTGGTCTTCGTGCAGTTATTCTTCAAGAGGGCAGACCTGTTGCCTGTGCATCCAGAACTCTTACCCAAACTGAGATGCAGTATGCTCAAATTGAGAAGGAACTTGTGTTTGCACGTTCAAAGTTCCATAATTATATTTATGGCTGAGCTATCCAAATCGACACTGATCATCAACCTCTAGTCACCATTTTAAAGAAGCCTAAACATTCAGCTCCAGCAAGACTACAAAGAATGATACTCAGATTACAAAAGTATAATTTCAAGATAGTCTATACAAAAGGTAAACTTCTTTATCTGACTGAGACATTATCCAGATCACCCAGAAATACCACGGATCAGCTTGATGCAGAGAATTTTGACTTTGATGTCAGGGAAGTACGTAATTTTTCTACCACAAGACTTGATGAGCTGAGAGATCATACAAAGACTGATCCAATTTTGCAAAAGCTCGACCACTTCATCAATGCTGGACGGCCGTCAGAGCAATCCTGTGTACCACCAGAAGTGCAACCTTACTTTCCATACAGAGATCAGATGCTGATGGAAAATGGTATCACTTTCAAAGGTGCTAAAGTTATTGTTCCTACTTCTTGACCTGGCCAAGGTATTTGACACAATTCCCCACTCGGGCATCATTGACAAACTCAAGAGGTTAGGTAGAAACCCGTATGTCACCCGGTGGATAGCCAACTGGCTCACAGACAGGACCAGGAAGTTAGAATTGGGGAGTCCACCTCTACAAAGAGGCCAGTCACAAGTGGAGTTCCCTCAGGGATCAGTCCTTGGACCACTCCTTTTTTGCATTTTCTTCTCAGAAGTCAAGGCCAATGTCAGTGGTTTCTGTCTGACTAAATCTGCAGATGATTGCAAATTAGGATCCGTCATTGAGTCTCACATTGACACAAATGTTCTCCAGGAAGGGCTGACACAGACAAACAACTGGTGTCAGAGTCATGGACCAAAACTAAATGCCAAAAAATGCATAATAGTATCCTTTGGGAAGTCATCCATCCCTGGTAACTATCATACTGACAATACACTCCTTAGAGTTAAACCAGTAGTCAGGGACTTAGACACACATAATCTAGCCTTTGATCATCACGTCTCTACAGTGGTGAGGAAATCATTCTATGTTGCACAACTTATAAACAAATGTATGGCATCTAATTCCAAGGAAGTCTTTGTTCCACTGTATTTGGCATTCATCAGACCTATCATTGAGTACAATGCCCCCTTTAGTATGTACCTAACCAGGCATGCTCAACAACTAGAATATCCATAGTGATTCCTCACTAAAAGAATACAGGGCATAAGTAATATGTCTTATGCAGACTGCCTTAAGGCCCTATCCCTGTACTCTATTCTCCTACAGACTTTTGAGGGTAGATCTATGCCTGGCACACAGGGCATTGTCAGACCCTACTCTAATGGACCTCCTGCATATCCACAAAATAAACATTACAAGAATTACTCATTCTAAAGACTTAAACCTTGTCTGTGATATAAACAGGACCTGCTGGAGAGATAGGTATGCATCCCAGAGACTACCCAATCTATGGAACAGGCTCCCCATCCATGTGAAGCAGAATTCCTCCCTAATCCAATTCAAGTGCAACTTGGACAGTTGGATGGGAAAATGGAAATTCATCCCTGGTTTGGCACCTATGTCTCTGATGCAAACAGATAACCTGTAAATGGTTCATCTCCCAGGGCCATGCTTACACTTATGAAGGGTATCAGAACCTGTCAGAGATTTGGGATGCATGGCTAGGTTTAAAAAGGCCCTTGTGGTCGTTAGCCTAGTAAACACCTATGAACATGAATACATTCAAATTTTGCACTGTGGCCACCCAAGGTTCTAATTCTACCAAAAGAAGGGTGACATGACTAGTAATTTGGCCTTCTCTATCAAAGGACATTGAAAAAGTGCTTTCTTCTTCTTCAGTATGCAATAGTACTAAGCCACATTTGCAAAATGAGCCACTTCAGCTATGCAATATTCCTGAACTACCTTGGTCAAAAGTAGCCAGTGATATATTTGAGTGGAACAATCAACATTACTAAATGTTGGTAGACTCTTATTCAAACTGGTTTGAAATCGATTTGCTACCTACCCTAACATTTGGACTGGCAGCAAAGTTATGAGGTATGTATAAACATATGTCACTATGCCCTACGTCTTGAGTGAGGTGCATACATGTGATGCAAGATGTCTATAAATCTAAGGCTTTGGTACACTGGCTGGACTTTGGGGCTACCCTTGGTAGGGGATCCCCTTTGTAAAGAATACTGCTACAGTGATATGGAAGGACATCTATTATTACAGACTGATTCCTATGCAAGCCATGCATTATGGGAACTCTCAAGGCTTAATTTAAACGAGTCTACACTGTTAATATCTCTATGTACTGCAGACAGATTATATTTTGAACAGTGCATGGATCTAGTCATCATGAAATATCCTGGATTAAAGAATCAAATGCCACCTAATCAATGTGATCAAGAATGGGAAACTGGACTACTTGCAAAAAATTGTGTAAAGAAAGCACCACCAAAAACTCTTTCATAAAGGATTTACAAAAGTCAGAATCCCAGTTACTATTCAGGTAACATAACATGCTCTATAATAATAGTCAAACGTTTACCAAACTTTGACTTAGAGAAGCAAGAAATAAACTAAGTACACTCTGTTTTGGGCTGCAATAACAGATCATTTTAAAATCTGTCTCCTGACAGCATCATGTTCCTCAACTGACAAGATTTCACATTCTGTATGACAGAAAAAAATTGGTAGGTGATAAATTTGGGCTAACAAAATGATGCCCCCACCAGATGAAGACACTTGTAAGTAAATCTGACAATGTACCCATTAAAATACATCTCATCACATAGCCATGCCCCTGTAACAAGCATCTTAAATGCCTGCTGGAAAGGCAGTACTTGCAACTTATGTAACTTTATGGACAAGCTAAGTCCATCATCATAAAAACACTTAAGAGTGACTAAATCTTGAGAGAGTCACCACTACTTCTGTTAATTTCCAAGGGCCCAAGAAGGATTTGGAAACTGATCAGGATTTCTAGAAGAATGCTGCCTCCTTTAAAACTACCTTGCCATATTAATTTAGTTCATATAACAGATCTACCCAGTTGACAACAATCACAAAACTATTTTCCAAACCAAATCACTGTAGCAAGCAGGTATTATATTGTCTGGGTCTGTGAACTGATAATCACTTAATGATCATGTCCAAAGATGCAAAACAGTCTTTGTTCTTTGCATAAAAAAAGAGCAAGCATCTTTATGGATTCAGGCACTTAGACAGCGTGATAGCCCCCTGTGAGACAGCTGGATGTGGACACATGGCAGTTTGGCAATATGGCTACACTGACAAATGCTCTTGGACAATTCCCTGTGGGAATAGAACATCCCCACAGTGTTACACCCTGCACCCTCCCAGAAGCCAACATGTGCCATTGTCAGTAGTACAAGTGGTCGGCACTTGATGCCAAGGGGGCATGAAAGTGGTACTGTGAAATCAGTGTACTGTGGGCAGAGCCTTTATTAACACAACAGATAAAGTGATGTGTGTAGTGCTTGGTGTGTACTAGAACCGAATATATTCACAACTTGTAGAAATGTGCAATCCTGCACATTACTGTAGTCACACTTATGTTGCAAGATGTGTTTCAGGTGCCTCAAAAGTGACTCCCTTCAGTTGTCTGTCAGGTTCTCTTCCTGTTATAGAACAGACAGAAGGTCGGAAAGCTGTACTGTAGGGCGTCCAAGTAATACTTTCAGTCGACGATGCCATGCCTCCACCTGGTTATTGATCTGTGGGAAGTCCATGTCAGACGCATCACACACATTCCAGAACTTCAGAGGGTAGGAAGATGTGTTGAACAGTGGGATGCATCATGGTCCAGAAATATACCTACAGGCTTGGCACAGTCAGGTAAGGTAACCACAATGTCCAGAAATGCAGGGACATCATCATCCACTGGCAGAAATGCCAGTGCAATCAGCTTGTGGATGGCTAATGAGAACGTGGTGTCCATACCATACAAGGCCACAAGGTGGTAATGCTGGATTTGGCACCAAATGATCTGTGCAAAATGGAATAGGCACCCCTTCAGAACACTCTTAGGGAATGCCTTTCGGCTGGCACAAATTGCTGCCTTCTCATAATTAGTCATAATGTACCGCGGTGTTAGGGTGCATCCCTGATTTGCAGCCATACCCTTAAGTATGTCCCGCATATTGTTGTATGCAGACTCTGATTTCTGTATCATTAGACAATACACCAGGGGCACAATTCGTGCTGAGGTGGGGGTGCCAATAGAGCCATGTAAAGTATACAGCTGATGGCAAGTATCAGCATGTGTTGGAAAGGTGCCATCCCTGAGTAAGATGTCTGACCTGCACAAATCTGCCAGATACTGTGCTGTAGTTAGCAGAACCAAGGAATCTTTCCCATCCATATCTGTCTGCTTAAGATAAAGCTCTCACTACAGAGTGGGTACTGGCTGACATGGATATCTGCAATTGTTGCCAGAGGTGTGGAGTGGACATAGATGCCCATGCCCTCTGGCGTACCCTAGTGATGTTACGATGCAGGGTGGCATGGCAAGGCATCTCGTGTGCTACATTGGCATCTGCTGTGCCAAGGGCACTCTGCATTACCAGGCTAGGCATGTCATTGCTGTTTACTGCCCTCCGCCGTAGTTCTGCTCACAAGCACAGCCACCTGGGCAGTGGTTGCATCTGGTTCATGCTGGTGTGGCAGTGGTTTATGCAGTATTTCCCCCTTATCCTGGTGAGCAGTGATAGCATGGCCCCTGCAGGCCTTTATTCTCCACTGAACACATGCCCAGTACCGTTTGGAGAGGACTTTCCACTCTAAGTGGTACAGGTATCCCTCCACTACCAGCACTGGTTTGCCTCGTTGGCTGGGCACTGTCCAATATCTGTTGCCAAGCTACTTGTATACAGACTCCATCATGGCAACACTACTTATGGTTAGCCTCTCAGCATCCATCACATCCAGTGTATCAGGTAAGAGTACGTTAACACTACTTAGGTATAGGCCACTATCAGACTAAGGTTATGCTGCAGTACCGCCTTGTGTTGTACCCTTCTGAATAGGAGCTGTCTGCCACAATGGTCCTTTGTAGCAGTATACACACCACCCTGCTCTTACTACCTTTCCTTCTAGGGATTCTCTATGTCCATTTCACTCAGCCGTGGAATTGACAACCGACCATAGTCCTGTAGGTGTCCATCCAGCTCGCTTTTACACCACTGGATCTGCATGTACTGCACAGGTCCCCTTTAACACCCAGCTATTGAAGGTGACCAACCAGGGTGTGGTGCACAGTCTCAGTTTCAGAGACAGACATTACTAATGGATGTTCCCCTGTGTAGCACCCTTTTCTGCCTACATGCCTCTGCATACGTGTGTACCTAGTCTACAACAACCATAGGATCGATTTGGCTACCCCACACGCATGTTGCTTCAGAAGTATATGATCAGTTATTGACAATGAGGTGGGTTTATATTCCTATGTGTCTGATATGTGCTTTCCCTCCTCTATGTGCCAATGTCCCCTTCTACAGTGGTTGCTTCTGTACCGTTAGTTAGGTAGTCATTAATTGCCATAGTTGTCCTGTTTACATCTGCCACAGATCTATGGGCATGTCATGCATAAGGGGTAGTGCAGCAGAGATAACACTATTTTCTTCATGCACTTGGCATTACGGGGATATGTCTTACTCAGGACTGCCTGCTGTCTGCATGTATGTATTTCTGTGTTGTGCTTCTGGCTTTCCTTTACTTGTGGATTACTTGTGGATGACTGTTATAGTTATATAATCAAGTAGTGTACATAACCTATATCAATAACTAATTCAATAGATAGATACATAGATGGATAGGTAGTACTGAAGGTAGAAATAATGGTAGACAACTGCGTTTCAGACTTCATACCCTTCAGAAAAGTTATGCTAATGTGAAACCTGTTATTCTATCAACTTTCTAAGTTTGTAACAGCAGACTTTGCAATTTGTCCCTCTTTTTGGGACTTTCTCCCACTTTTATTAATGGCTTTGTCCAGATGTCTTGTTCTACGAGGTGGAGAGGTATGCACTAGGAAGGCTCTAACAGGGCACATTATTTCTGTTCCGTTGTGACTGTGCTTGTGCCACTGACAGTGTGCATGTATTGGTGTATCTAGCAGCTGCAGCTTCTTTGGCCGTTCACAGCTTGCAACTTCCCACTCTATGATTTTCTTGCAAGGGTTGTGTGTGGGGATTTCTGTGCGTGTGCTTAGCAGGTATGATTTATTTATTTTTTTTATTTTGTTTAGTTGGACCTGCTTACCTTACTTGTGCTGCTGATCGCTTGTCTAGCGAGGCTGTTTCTAGTGTCAGGAAACAGCCCGCTTAGTTCCATTAGGGATCATCTCTATGTAGCATTTTAACAATCTGTGTGCAATCCCGCCACATAGCTCTCTTTCGGCCACACTGCTCTACAGTCTAGTGGTGCTGCGGCCTTCTGCTTTCAGTGTTGCAGCTCGCAGGCAATTGTCTCGGGATCTACATGCCTGAACCCCATCTTTATGCATCTGAATACATTTTTATTTAAAAGGTTGTTTCACACCCATTTATAAAAAAACATTTTTAAAAATTGCTTCCGTACACAGCAGAGTAAATCTACTGAACTGTGTTTATGGCATGAATGTTCATGGGAGGACAGGAGGCGCTTATGTCACTTTGGGTTACAACTCTAATTATGCAGGATTAGCGTATGCAGGTTAACTGTAAATTAGTAATGCAATTGCCAAACTGTTAAATTAACAGTTTAGCAAAAAAAAAATTAGCATAATGGTTAAAGTCTTCACCTCCCACTCACAAAGTTCGATCCTGACCTCTAGCCAATGCCCGTTTGGAGCTTGCATGTTCTTTTTCTATCTCTGTGGGGTTCCTCCCATCTCCCAAAAACATGCTAAGTGCTTCCATCTCAAACTGACCAAAGAATGAAGCTGTGGGCAGCAGCACAGACACTCTATGGTGCCCTATAGGGGGAATAGTTGCACAGACCAACCACTTTGGGCATATACTGTGGTGCAAAGTATCATCAAGATAAAAGAACATGGATCACAGACTACGCATCGTGGCAGGGTTAGCCACTAGATGGTGTAAAATATGGCTTTTGGTGATCTGTTGCATTGACTAATGTCATCAAAATGGCATGGGTATTTGCCAGTGGTAAGTGAGTTGAGGACCCAGCCTACTCTTACCTGCATCAGGTACCTATACTAATGGTGTGAGGGGTGTATGTGCCCCTACTGGCCGGTGTGTGTCCCTCCACAAAACCATATTGATCCATATCTATCAATTTTGTCATTACTTTTGTCATTCTTTTAGCCATTATAGACATGAACACTTTATAATCATGGTTTGATATTGAAATGTGCCTGTATGAAGCTGGGTGTGATGGATATTTACCGTCTTTAGGTATTACAGCAACCACTGCTTTCTTCCAGGATGTTGGTATGTCTTCTCCTCTTAAAATACTGTTAAACAAAACCTTCCAGATCTTTATCAGTTTTTTTCCCTCTAGCTTCCAAACTTCTACAGGAATACCATCTATTCCTGGGGACTTTCTTGTAGATTGGTTATACATCAAAATTTTTATGTCATCTTCTCTTATCCTAACCATTAGTAATTAAGCTTCACCTACCTCTAGCCTTGGCATATTTAATACTTCCATAAACATTTCCATTTGTATCTTTTTGTCATTTCCATATTTCTCTGCTTTATACAGACTTTCACAGAATTTCCGAAATATTTCTAATATCTCTACAGGATCTCGTTACCTTCCTCGTTATAGCCCCCCTAAGCTTGGAGACCGCCCTTTCTACTTTCTGTTGGCTGAGTCGTTGTACTAAAAGTTTTTGTGCTCTACTGTTGTTATCAAAAAACAGTTGCTTAACAGCAATCTTTCTAAACTCATGCATATTAAGAGGCAATCCCTTATTTTCTGTTTAGCATTCTGTAGTTGATCCTCTTTTTATTCTGTGAGATTTCCCCTATTCTCCACAGGAAAGGTACCTCAGAAAATGGAAAACCACGAGGTGAATTAAATAAAAAGGTTTATTGCACAATCCACGAACTGTACTTACTACACATAAACACATGAACGCAATTTCTCCTATTCTGCAATACTTTTAACATTTGTCAGTCCCTCTAAATAATTCTTGTTACTTCTTAACCATAACTCCCTTTCTTTTATTTCCACCCTATTTTTAAACTCCACCTTAATTTTATCCCACTCCCTAGCTATATTTTCAGAAGAAATTTCTATTCTGTCTAATACCTCCTTAATAATCTCTATACATTCCTTAAATTCCTCTCCTTTCAACAGATAGGTGGGAAAGCGCCAGTGTCTCATTTTTATTTCATTACCCTGTGTTTTTATTTTAGTTATTACTGGAAAATGATCTGAAATGGTTATCGGGTGGGTATCCGGACCTTCAATTAAATGCACATGTTCCTGTGAAATGTAAATTCTGTCCAGCCTGGCCCAGTTTTTATATCTTGGGGAATAATATGTAAATTCACTCTGAATTCCTGTTACAGAATTCACATCTTACATGCCAAATATTTTTATAAGTTTCTTCAAAAGTCTACTCTCTTTTGTTACACTTTCCCTCCTGGGCCCCCAGACACATATTCACTGTTGCAAATTACATTCAAGTCCCCACCTATAAGTAATATTCCCTGCTGAAAACTAATTATTTCTCAAGTAATTTTCTTAAGCTCCATTAGTGCAGTTTTAGCTGGAATATAAATACATGCCAGTGTAATCCTCATCCCTTGCCAGTACCCCCTCAGCACTACAAATCTGTCATTATTATATTTTTATCCTCTTCTATCACTATTGGAACTCTCTTCTATCACTATTGGAACTCCTCTTGCAATTAATATAAGTGCTCCTCTTTTCCTTTGTCCCAGGTATTCTGCTGAATAACCATCCTGAAAACCTTTCTTTATCAAATTCACATGTTTAAGTTCTTTCTAAGTGTGCCTCCTGTAATACAACTATTTGCACTCTACATTTTTAATACAGTTCACAACTCTTTATTTTTTGTATTTATCTGTGAGACTGTTGACATTTAAAGACATTACAGAAAGCGTCATTGCATTACAAAATATTATTCAAACCTTTTATGTATAACACTTTTTTGTTAAATGTCTAGTTCCAGCTTTACATGCATACACTGTTTGACAGGTTGAACTTTTATACAGTTTCTTGTCATATCCATTTGAGCCTATGTCACATCTTACAAAACTTTTTGTTTTATTGAAAGCCCTCAAACAAAAAAAATAAATAAACACATCATCAATATCCCCCTAAAATGCATTAATTTAATACTAACACACAAAACTATGTACATCTTCAAATACTGAAGCTTCACCCTCCTAATAGGAACAAAAGTTGAGTTAACCTAAAAGAACGGTTAAACATGCTAAGATGCATGGTGCAACCTGTACTTTTACTACGTGCTGATTAGTTTTGTCTTTTGTTTATAGCTCTCCCACCTGGGAAAATCCCTGTATGCTTTCAGAGAACATTATGTCCTAGTCAATTTCTCTTCTCAGTTTTTTGTTTCTTCAACCAATCACTCTCCACCAGCCTATAGCCAGTTTCTCTTTATCAGATTGTCTCCATGGAGACATGAGAACCAGGCAGTTTCCATGGAAACATGAAGACCGGCTGCAGAACTGCTACTAAACATATATGCATTTGCTAGAAAAAAAAGCCTCACAATATTCAATATTCTTTTTCATTTACTTGCTTACTCTTAAATATGTTACTAAATCAATCTAGCGTCCTTCATTTCCCGGTGCAAGAATGAGAAAAAGCACATTAATTTTTCATTTGTCATACTCTTTTAACCAGGCTTTTTTTTTTACTGCATTGCCTACATTTCTTAAAACTGAACAAGAAGAAAGAGAGAAGGGAGAAAGAAAAAACAGCAGCATCTGTTTGCAATCCCTATTACACTTAATAATAACTGATAAAACTTTACTTCATAGCGGCAAAGAAAACCATTCCCCACAACAATGTGCCCTTTCAGTTAACACTTCCTGCTGTGAAATACCAGTCCAGTTGCTTATTTGTGCTTTCATAAAATGAATGCAGTCTGTTCCTTCCAGCTTCTCTAGTATAGCTGAAAATCTCAAGTTTTCCCTATGTGCTCTGTCCTCTATTTATTTAATTTAACATTTATTTACCGGGAAAGTCCGACTTGGAACAAAGCCAATTTTCAGTGGAGGCCCAGGGTGAAACACTCCAGATGGATGTCTTTAATTCTATTATTTTTTTGAAACATCTCTTCCTGAGCAGTCTCATATTGTCAGCCTTTTCTTAATTGTAGTGAAGGCGTTCATACTAACTGTTTTGTCGTGTGGATTTATATTAAATTTTTGGACACGTATTCCCTCTCTTTTTGTGTTACTTTTCTTAATTTTGACCTCTGATTTTTGCGGCTTTATCACCTCATCTGAATATTTGTTTAAAGCCTCTTCCATTTTTTTAAGCCTTTTGTTGTTTGTGTTGATATACTCCATCAGTGTTTCATTTATTTTAACCAGGTCTGTGTGCAGTTGTCTTACATCTTTCTGTAGGTTACTGGAATTCATGTCTGAAGGTTGCATTGATGTTTGTTGAACAGCTGCAGAACTATCCCCAGTCAGTGTTTCTTCCTCACTTTTTGTAGCTTTTTTTTCCAGGTCCTCTGAATTTCTTTTTTTTCTGGCATCCAGGCAGTACACTTACTAGACAGTTACTAAAATTTACCCATAAACACAAATCTACTGGTCTTCTCTGCTGAGTTTCTATTTTATACAATGGGAGAGCAAGAATTAAGCTATTAGTTATAAGTTTGGAGTCCACTATTTTCTGGACATCCGCTGACAGAACACCGAAGACAGACTTGGATACTTCCTTCATCGAGTCTCTCTGAAATCTGATGACATGAGCTAGATAATTCAGCACCCTGAGAGCAAAGGTCACTGAAGCATATGTCCATTTCCCAAACTGGTCCATCGTCCTAGACTCGCTATTAGGGGAATGGAATAAGGAACTCTCTTTGGGTAGTTCCTTCTTCATGGCTGCTATAACCACTGCATTTACCAAAGGACTCTTGCTTCAATGTTTCCTTTTTGTAGTGGCAGAGAGAATCCTATGGGTTTTTTTTGGGGGGGATAGGCTCCATCACATCAGGGTCCTTCCATGCATGTTAAGCTATCAAATTAATGAGTGGGTCAATGGGTGGTATAGCCCACAAAGAAGTTGAGCTGGACTCAAAGGCTTCCAAGAACACTGATTCATCAGGATAAGGACCAATTGTGGACCACCCTTTTTCTGTTTCATCGATTCCAGAAATTTGCCAAAGGTGATGTCTTCCGGGGGGGGGGGGATCTTGGGGAGTCTTCACCTTAATCCAAGTTGATGTCTTCAGTAACAGACTCTGGTGTTGAGTCTTAAGTGCTTCCATTTGCATGTCTGCTTTCTATGAACAGTCTGAGGGGGAGGATCAGATGGTTCTGAATCAGACTAGGAGCTAATATAGTAGGTTGCCTGAGAAGGCTATGGAATCGACTGTGTGTGTCTGACAGAAGGATGAGAAATGGAAGCTGATTCTAGTTGGGGTTTGGATGGTGCCAATCTTGAAGAAAGGACTCTCTGGAAAGCCTCAAAGGCCAAGGAAGCCATCAGCTCTGTAGGCTCCCTTCTGTCCTCAGACATGATGGAAAACTCAAAACTGATGGGTCTCGACTCTGAGGGTGATCTCAATGCCAAGCTATCTAATGCTGAAGCACCAAGGGGAAGAGACATCTCCAAAACTTTCAGGGTCAAACCCTCTCCTGAGCCTCAATGCTGAAATTTCCTCCAAGACTTCTCCTAATCTGAACAGGTCAGAGGTAGGGAACCAGTCAGAGTCAAAGTCATCTTAACTACTGGCTCTGGTAAACGTCCTCCAGGAAAGATGAGGCTCAAAACTAATGGCACAGATGGGTGAACCAGTTCTGGATAAGAGAACAGAGGAAGGGTAGATGGACCAGCACTCGGTATGTTCCCAGAGGACAGTACTGAGAGAATTCCAAGCTGTATCTGTGTCCTGAGAAATTTTTGCATCATTTTGTTGACATCCTGCTTGGTCAGACTTTGAGGACTGGGAAGACAAAGCCACCGATGGCAATTAGGAGCATTTTTTCTCTTGTAGTATCGGCAAATAAAGTCTGGGACTGACTGGATCTGGTGAAAACCAGGGCTGAACCAGAGACATTCTGTGCTGAAAAACAGTTAGTTCTGGTAGTCTCAGTATTTTCGGATCTGATCCCAAAGTAAAAGTTGGGGCCAGTGACCTCTTATGAGACTTCTTGGAGCCCAGTTTTTCTTTAGATTCCTCCTTGGTCTTGTCCTGTCCAGAGTCCTTATATTTTGTTGGAAGCTGCCATCTCCCTAGATTTCTTGTCCTTGGTTTTTGGAGAAGTACTGGATGAGGAAGAGGAAAGAGTCCCTTGTCGATCAGTTTCTCTCTTCTTAATTCCAAGGCTTGAGTGCTAAAAGAAGCACAGGCTTGACATTCACTGTTCAGATGAGTGACCCCCGCTTGACATGCAGTGTCCAGATGTAGCAACCCCTAAACAGTATACACTGAGGGAGTGTGGTTCTGGGGGCAGCTTATGCCCATACTCCATGTACTTTTTAAAACTGAAAGTTCAACTGCTGAATCCTACACTAAGGCACTGTACGAGGACATCAATTCATGCATAAATTGTGCCATCCCAAATAGAACCAAGATGCTCTCATCCAAAAAAAGAAGCCAATCTGGTGGTCCCCTGCCATAAACAAACTTTACAACAAAAGGAAGAAACTGTTGCAGAAAAGAGGAAAATCCCAGGATGCAAAAAAACTTCCTTACCAGCCTCAGTAAGAAACTTGAGATCCCTCATAAAATCCTCCAAAGCTAGTTACAAAAATAAAATTACCAAGGATTCCAAAGACAACAACAAGGCATTCTATAACTATGTCAAGAATCTAAATGGCAATGCTCAGATCTGCTCTGAGCTAAAACAGAATGGCATTAAATATACTGATCCCAAGGATATTGCCAATATCCTGGCAGATCGATTCAGTGCCAACTTCACCCCCCTCTCACCCCCTAAATGGCCCATCTCAATACCGGAAGATTGCCAAATTCCGGTAATAATGGCCACACAGGTAAAAAATGCACTATCCAAAGCTAAGAATACAGCATCCATGGGACCAGATGACATCCCAGGCTGTGTACTACATGAACTACAATATGAACTGGCACCTCACCTAAGTGTCATGTTTAATCATAGCCTCACCTCAGGTTTCGTGCCCACTCAGTGGTGCACAGCTACAGTTATCCCACTCCACAAGGGGGGAGCCACCTTGGATCCCGGAAACTACCGTCCCATCAGTCTGACAAGCCTTATCTGCAAGGCCATGGAGCGTATTATCATGGAACTTATAAACAAAGACAGTGGCAACCTTCAAACACTGGACCCCACCCAGTTTGGTTCGTGAAGGGCCGATCTTGTCTCCTGAACTTGATTGACTTCTTCAAATCAGTCTCCAGAGCCATGGACAAGGGTAAGGTGGTCCACACAGCCTATCTAGATCTTGCCAAGGCCTTTGACACCATCCCCCACTCTGGAATCATAGATAAACTTACTAAGCTGGGCATTAATCCCTACGTCACCCAATGGGTTGCTAACTGGCTTACTGATAGAACCCACACTGTAAAAGTAGCCAACTCCAAATCCAGCTCCAGACAAGTGACAAGTGGAGTACCTCAGGGTTCAGTCCTGGGACTGCTCATGTTTGGCATCTACTTCTCTGAAGTACAGGCCAACACTAAGGGACTCTGGATAACAAAGTTTGCAGATGACTGCAAACTGGGAGCCATTATTGAATCCCCAAATGATGTGGATGCTCTACAAAAGGGCCTTACAGAAACAGATGCTTGGTGCCAGAGCCATGGGCTCAAGCTCAATGCCAAGAAATGTATAGTTATCACCTTTGGGAAAAAACATGTATCCGTGAATTACCATATAGGTGGCAGTACACTAAACACCGAAAGTTTGATAAGAGACTTAGGGACACAGGTGGATAGTGGTCTCACCTTTGATAACCACATCGCCACAACAGTCAGGAAATCCTTCTATGTGGCACACCTCATCACTAAGGGCTTTTCATCCAGAAAAAAGGAGGTCATTGTCCCACTGTACTCATCCCTCATTAGACCCATTATAGAATACAATGCCCAGTTTGGTATGTACCTCTCAAGACATCTGCAACAACTGGAAAGACCACAGAAATACCTCACTAAAAGAATCACAGGCCTAAAGCATATGCTCTATGCTGACTGCCTTAAAAAACTCCAGCTATACTCTGTCGCATATCGTCTACTCAGAGGTGATCTTTGCTTAACATACAAGGCCATGTCAAACCCAGAGCTGTTGGACATGCTACACTTAAAGAAATCCCAATCCCTCAGAGCCACACGCTCCAGTGATCTAAACCTTGTCATCACAATAAACAAAACATGCTGGAGGAATAGGTTCCTAACCCAGAGACTCCCCAGACTCTGGAATAGATTGCCCATATATGTCAAGCAGAGTGCCTCTTTGGTCCTCTTCAAAAGGAACCTTGACGATTGGATGGGAGAAAGGAAATTCACCCCGGGGATCACATCAGACAGGGGTCCAGGGAAGTAAATAGTGTGGGAAGAAATAGCCAGGGAATTGTTATGGCTAGGCTTGTATAGGCCCTAGGGCTGATAGCCTAGTACCAACCTATGAACCTATGTTGTTTTCTAGGAGCCAAATTATAGCTATGACTTAATCTGTTAAGTAAACAGCTTAAAGGAAAACTCCAACCTAGAACTAAAAAAAAAAAATTTTTTTCACTCTATTTTTGTTTCCTGACCTATTTTAACACCTCAAAATCACTCTAAGTGCTTTATTTGTAATTGCAGCCTGTTTTCCACCACATGGCTACCAATGGGGCTTGATGTATCAACATGCTCTTGTACTCCCTCAAGCCTTTCTCTTTCCCATAATACTTTGTATGACTCATGCCAAACATAATGAAGTAACTTTTAATTCCCTTGCCATTGACATATAATGGGATTTGGGAAGGTCACTGTTATTTTCTTTATCTTCTGTAAAAGGACTGCTTCTTTTCTGTCATTAATCATCCTCATTTATGTTTGGCTCAGACCTTGTTTTACAGTATACTTAGAAGTCATCCAGCCACAGCCAGAAAAGTAACTAAATTGCAGGCCTTTGTTCAGGGTTTTCTTTTGTAGTCTGAGGAATTGATTGCTGCAAGTGTCTGTCAGTGTAGTGATAGTTTTAACACCTCTGCAGTAGTGTGGGGGGAGGGGCCTCTCAATTCCTCTTGAACTACAAAAGAAAATGCCTGCAGCGTCGGGCCTCATAATACTCCTGGGCAGGTGTTAAATACACATTAACACACACCCTGTCAGGCATTATTGCTTGTGTAAGATATCAGTTATGCTCTCCTGCATGTTTGTAACTTACAAACTAAAGGCAGAAAGAAATATATAAATACATTATTTTCTTCCCATCTTCCTGTCCCACATCTGTCTCCTCTCACTCATTCCAGACCTCTAAGGATCCTAAAAATGATGGAAGAGAAGCATCTTCAAGTAGATTTAAATTCTGAACATTGCTTTTATAATATTATCTAAATTTAATTATCAAGTTTCATTAATCTCATCAATGTGCTGACAGCACTGTCATTACCTCCAAAAACTGGAATAAATCTAAACTTAACTAAGTGTTTCCCTAGTGTAAGACCTGATCTTAGTGCCTGGGGTGCTCAACAAGAAAAGATCAGGTCTTGTACTAGGGACTAACAGTGAACAGTGCTGGCCAACAACCAAAGGCAGAGGGTAATATTGGCATTTAAAGGCTATTGGAACTTTACTCTGACATTTACAGAAACTGTGACAGAGCAAAGTGTCTAACAGCTTTTAAATGTTGTTTGTCTTCTGCTGGAGAAGCATATGATGTACATTTGCTGTACCTTTCCAGTGTCCTCTTATTTCTTCCCTGTCCCTTATAAAATTTCATTTCTGGTAAATCACTGTCAGTCCTACAGAAATGCCTCACTATCCTACAGAAAGGCATCACTGAGACCAATGACTGATGTTGAAACCATGGCCTTAAGCTTAACGCCAAAAGATGAGTCATCATCCCCTTTGGTAAAAACTCAGTTCCCACTAATTACCACATCGATGGGAGCCCACTGAACACTGAAGGCATTATAAGAGATCTGGGGACACAGGTTGACAGCAACCTCTCCTTCGACTTCCACATTGCCAGTGTGGTCAGAAAGTCCTTCTATGTGGCACATCTCATTAACAAGGGTTTTGCATCCAGGAAGAAAGAGGTCATCATCTCGCTCTACTCTTCCCACATTAGACCAATCATCAAGTATAATGCCCCATTTGGCATGTACCTCACTAGACACCTGCAACAGCTGGAGAGACCACAGAAGTATCTCATGAAGAGGATCATAGGCATTAAATACATGTCCTACATGGACAGACTCAAAAGACTCCAGCTATTCTCTGTCTCATATCGCCTACTTAGAGGTGATCTCTGCTTGATTTACCAAGACATGTCTGACCAAACTCTGTTAGAAATGCTAAAGAAATCCCAATCCCTACACACCACATGCTCCAGAGACCTCAACCTCATTACCACAATCAACAGAACATGCTGGAGGGGCAGGTTCCTAACCCAGGGACTGCCCATGCTCTGGAACAGATTCCCATACATGTCAAGCAGAGCACCTCACTGACCCTCTTCAAGAGAAATCTTGATGAGCATGTGGGTAATAGAAAGTTCACCCCGGGGATCACTCCAGTGGCTCTATTTGATAGAGGCACTGGGAACTAACGTTGGGTGGCACGATGCCAGGGCACTTCTATGGGCTAGGTTTGTAAAGGCTCCAGGGCCATTACCTTAGTACACACCTATGAACCTGGCTGTCAGCCATGGAAGAAACAAAAAACACATGCATACACAAACAATTGGCTGACAGCAAGAGCTGAAAATACTTATCTATCTAAACCTAGAGTGCTAAATACAACCTTCACAATTCTAAGCAATTTTAAACTATGAAAATTCTTATCTGTGTCTATGTATATTACATATGTTAGCAACACAATCCTAAAAACCTATACTACCTACATAAAAAACACACCCAAACTACCTAAAATATTACTATTATAGTATTTAATAAACTAGAGAGAGAGTATGTTTAATAAACTAGAGAGAGAGTAAAGTATGTATATTACATATGTTAGCAACACAATCCTAAAAACCTATACTACCTACATAAAAAACACACCCAAACTACCTAAAATATTACTATTATAGTATTTAATAAACTAGAGAGAGAGTAAAAACTCTCTCGGTGAAGCAGGAGCTGTAAGAAAATTTCCACAAAGGATACAAAATACTGGAACCCTCAGCATGACTGAACACTTCAGGTGGCAAACAAGATCTAAGGTAGTAAGATGGAGACTAGGGAATTATGGGTAGGGGAAGAGTCAGAACCCTGTAATCAAAGAGCTGCAAAATCAGTGCAGAGGTTGGATCAGACAACCTACAGTTGAATCAGATGAAAGTATACAACACTGAATCAGATTATGGTGGTTCGGGCACATCTGCAGAAAAGCAGAAGACAATCTGGAGAAGAATATTTGGGACAAACAGGTAGAAGGTAAGAGGAAAAGAGGGCATCCAGCAAAGAGGTTAATGGATTGTGTGACAGAAGACCTGTGACAGGCAGGCACAAGTGTTGAAGAAGGTAGGTGAGTGGTAATGAATACAAAGAGAGAGATGGCAGCAGCTAACATTAGACCCTAACTCCATGCAGAAAATGGAAAAAGGGGGTTGATGACTATGATGAAGAAATTTTTAGGGCACACATACAAGAAACTATAATAAGATGTAAGCTTTATTAAGGAAAGGATAGGGAAAGCATTACAGATAAATGGTATGGAAAACTTATATGGTCAGCTAGGGAACAAATTTGTGTGGGGATAAAGAATATTAGAATTTTGGATACTTCTGTTATGTTTTTCTCAATTTTTTCATCCACAACAGATGACCTTCAAGCCATCTCAATTATTCTTGCCTGCAAGTCTCAGCCCAGTGGGTCCTTTGGATTCCCATACCAGGAGGGTCTCCTTCCTGAAAGAACACCCGACTCTAAATAGATTTAGTGCAATTCAGGCAATCTAGCAGGATGAGACTGCAGAGAGGACATTACCCTTCTGTATCAGAGATTATTTGATTTCTGGCTGAAGTTCCCCACACCGGCAGCAGATGTTGATGGCTGATGTGTAGACTGAGAGGCAATGAGAGTGCCACGTCAAATATGTGTCCCCAACCTGGATATAGGGCAATCACAACTTCTCAGTTCCCTTCATCTGCCAGCCTGGCAGCAATCCCCCATGTCCAAGCCTTCACCGAGGCTCACTGGGAACTCACTGGAGAAGCATGCTCGAGATCTCTGTTGCTCCATTAGTTTGCTGAATCATTAATCTTACTCAGGTCACCAAGGTCGTACTCAGGGCTTTATCTGTCTACTCTACCAGAGCAACTTGGATGTTTCCATTATTGAACCAGAAGCTGCTGGGATGAGACTACTGGACAGAAGACAGACATTTAAGAATGATTCACATTTATGCCCCAATAAAAGAACAGTCAACAAGGGAAGTATTTAGAAAAGTGGAACGATATTCATTAGTTGTAGGTCCTATTGTCTGAGTAGGGAACTTTAACATACAAGATGTGTAAAAGAAAAAGAAAGGAAGATATGGATTTGAGGATCCTGACTGAGAATTTAAGAAACAATATGTATGGAGTAGAAAACAAAGTGTGGACATATACTACAGGTGATACTGAAACTATATCCAAGTATTTTGCTGTGAATCATTTTTACAAATACAGGATGCATATTTTTCAGGAACACAGCCATAGTGTTAACTGCACAGATTATAGAAAATGGGATACTTTCTGAAAATATGATTTTGATGATATTGAGGTATTAAAAGACCTAAGAGGTAGGAACTTACGATGTTGCTTTAGAGGGTCTGTATTAATACAAAGATATTTCAGGATTCATGGCCTGAATGGTAGGATGTTCTTAAAGAAAAGTTTCTTAGAGAATATGTCTTGTAAGATATAAAAAAACAAAGGACAGGTAAAGAGATATTTTAAAAGTACTGATGGAAAATCAACAAAACTGGTATTAGCAATGCATGAGCCAACAGACTGCATTCATGAAAAAGCAGAAACACCCCCAGAATTTTACTGCAATGACATGTTTATTCTAACAGAAATGAGATAAGTCCTCTCCTAAATGACACGAGACTTCTTCAGAACTGCAGAATGAATAATCCCTCTACTGCAAGGATGGCATCTTCTGTTATTGTTCCCTCCTTCTGCCCCTGCTGGAACTACCACCCTGTGTGCCCTGGTAAGACTGCTGAGACTTTCTGAAACACATCTTCCCACTACCCCTATGACCTTTTGGATATGGTCTAGTAGATGTGTAAAAACGCACTCCAACGGCAGATAGCATCTTACCCTCTTGCTCACATCAAATTAGCGTTTCTTTGGCTTTTGGCCAGAAAAGAGATGAGCCATCGAAGGGTTCTTTAACAAAGCAAGACTTAAAGGGCTCTGTGAAATCGCAAAGGTGCATCCAAGCCTGCCTCCTTAAAGAGATGACTGAACCTGCTGCCCTACTCGCTCCATCTGCTGCATATGAAATGAGTCTCATGGATGAGTTAACAACTGAGTTGAGGGTAGCCAGCTGTGCATTGATCTTATCTGCCACTGCATCAGCTATAGCTCCTTAGAAAGAGTCTGATAACTCTTTCAATAGGTCTCTGTAAGCTGGTGAAATGCGTAAGATAATTCAGCGATCACAATGTGAAAGCCACTGAAGAAAAGACGTGCTTCCGATATCTATCCATAGTCCTAGTCCTAGCATCCTTATTAGGAGGCTGGATAGAGGAACTGGTGTCAGATAGTTCCTTTTTCATGGTCGCTGCCACGACTATGGCATCAGCTGCTACACCCTTTGTGAGGAAGGCTTGATCCTTGGGGGCTGTAATGTACTTGTTAGGCCTCCTAGGAGTGGGTTCTATGGAATCTGGGGTTTCCCATGCCTTCCTAGAGATTAACTGAATAAGCTTGTTGGAAGGCGGTGTCACCCAGGACGTTGAAGGGAGAGATCCGAAGGCCTTCAGGTATACAGACTCCTCAGCAGAAGGGGATGAAGACTGCCAGTCGCCTCTCTGTTTCAGGATTTCCAGGATGTCTCCAAAGGAGACATCTCCAGAAGATAATCATGGGGACCCTTCTGCTTCATCGAGGTTGGTTATCTGAAGTGGCTGACTCCACCGGGGAGTCGACATGCTTCCTCTTGCATGTTCTCTTCCAAGGGACTTCTTCAGTGGAATATTCTGGAGAAGTTTTGGAAGGGAGGGGTCTCCTGGGGGACATCCTGAGGCCTTGAATCCCTGTGAGCCTGTGGATGGGGGTGATGAGGACAAGACGCCTGTGCTGTAGAGGGAGGAAGCTCTGAAGGAGGCTTTGTCTGAGACTGAGGAGCAGTTATCACCCGCCTCAAAACCTGAAAAGCAGACCGTCCCTGCTCAGAGTAACTCCCTGAACCAAACAACAAGGATGTCGGGCCCAAGAGAGCCCTCGCTGCAGGAGACAGAAGCTCCGAAGAAGAGGTAGGAGCTGAACCCATCTGAGCCGAGGCCCCAAGGGACAGCATCAAATCCGAAGTGATCTGAACCTGCTCCAAGGACGCAACTGGCAAGTGTCAGCTCGCAGAGGTTTCCTGCTCCGACTGGGAGGAAACACTCAGGGTGGAAATCGGATCCGAAGAGCTAACAGATGGTCTCAGATCTGATACAGACACTAGCTGGATGTTGGAGTCATCTGGCTCTGAAAAGTACAGTTGTGTACACTTACCATAAATGTAGATGTTCGAGTGTATTCACTTGTTGCAGTCATTACAATTGGGTTATCCTGCTGGCAGACTACCCTCAGTCGGCCTGAATTCCAAAGTCTAGATCCGGCGTCAATTGTTGTCGCCTCTTCCCTGACGTCAGTGCGCCAGGGGTATAAAAGATGCAGCCGATGCCATTTTCTTCAGTTTTTCTTGCCCCAGATGTCAGGCGCCCCCAAAAGGGTAGCCTAAAAATATGTCAATAAAACATGCATGCAGCAAAGTAAATATTTTGCCTTCATCTACAAGCAAATACACCACATAGGTTGTATAGAATAGATAAGTACAGATAAGTTCCAGCAAATAAAAAGGGGGATGGCGGGTGGGTAACCTGGACTGCAACAATGAATACACTCGAACATCTACATTTATGGTAAGTGTACACAACTGTACTATGTTCTTCGTGTTTCACTGTTGCAGTCATTACAATTGGGTTGAATCCCAAAGCTAAGGTTGGGAGGTTGGGGCTAAATAGCATTAGGAGCAGCTATTAGGCTCTGCAGAACTGCAGTGGCAAAGCCTGCCCTGGATTTAGAGTAGCGTGGTAAGTGATAGTGCTTTGTGAAGGTGTGCACTGAACTCCAAGTAGCAGCCTCTAAAATGTCTTTGGTTGGTACTCCCCTAAGGAAGGCTGCTGAAGTGGCTGCTGCTCTGGTTGAATGTGGCCTAATGCCCTTAGGTACTGGCTTGCCATGTTGAGAATAGCAGAAACGAATGCAGTGGCCTATCCACTTTGAAATAGTCTGCTTTGAGATAGCCTTTCCTTGTGATCCTGCAGCATATGCCACTAGTAATTGCTCAGTCTTTCTGAAAGCTTTGGTTCTGTTCAAATAGAAGCATAGCTGTCTGTGTATGTCCAAAGAATGCAGAATTCTCTCCCCCTTATTCTGTGGGTTTGGATAAAAGGTAGGCAGATGAATAGTTTGGTTAAGGGCCACACTGGACACTACCTTAGGCATAAATGTCGGGTTTGTCCGCAGAGAGACCCTGTCTGGATAAAAAATGATAAAAGGTTCCACAGCCATGAGTGCCTGTAGCTCTGAGACTCATCTTGCAGAAGTTATTGCTAGGAGCAGAGCTGTTTTCCAAGATAAAAACTTTATATCAGCTGTAGCGGCTGGCTCAAAAGGAGGCAGGGTGAGTTTTTCCAAGACATGATTGAGGTCCCATGCAGGTATTGGTGATCTCCTTGGAGGCCTTAAATTTTTGGCCCCTCTGAGGTACTGCCTTAATAAAGGATGAGAAAAGATTGGTGGCTCTATATTGTAATGAGCTAAAATGGCAGAGGCATGAATTTTTATAGATGAAAAAGATAGGCCTTTGTTCAGCATCTCAGTCAAGTATTGCAAAATCTGAGGAATGTTTGGTACAGCAGTGTCAATTCCTTGTGCCCGGTTCCAAGCACAGAATCTCTTCCATTTTCCAGCATAGGATTTTCTAGTACTAGGCCTCCTGGCCTCCAAAATGACATCCATCACCACCTGAGTGAGAGGTATGTTTTGTATGACTACATTATCCGCCATGCTGCCAGATTTAAGGTCTTGAGTTGGCTGTGCAGGATCTGATTGTTGTGCTGGGCCAGTAGATGAGGTACTTGAGGTAAGGTCCAGGCTGGGCACTGAGACAAGTTCCTTAGGATTGGATACCAGTACTGGCGTGGCCAGTCTGGGGCAATCAGAATCATTTTTGGCTTCTCCTGTCTGACCTTTAGGAGTACCTTGGGGAGGAGAGGCAGAGGAGGAAAGGCATATACTGTTAAGTTTTTCCAGCTGAAAGATAGGGCATCCACTTTCCATGCTTGTCTGTGATAAGTCCTTGTGCAGAATCTCTTTAATTGGTAGTTGTGAGGTGATGCAAATAGATCTATGTTCGGGCATCCCCATTTTCTTGTTACCATGCTGAAGTCTTAAGGATCCAATTTCCACTCGTGGGGATCCATGAGGTTTCTGCTTAGTTCGTCTGCCAGAGTATTTACCTTTCCTGGCAGGAATTGTGCCTGTAGATGTACTTGGTAAGTCAATGCTGTGTCCCACAAAGTCATGACTAGTCTGCAAAGGGGGTGAGAACGAGTGCCTCCCTGCTTGTTTATGTATCACATGACCGTGGTATTGTCTGTCTTTATCAGTAGTTGTCCCGGATGAAGTAGGTCCTTGAAGGCTGTCAGGGCATTTTGAACAGCTAGCATATCTTTTTGACTGATATGCAGATGCATTTGGTTTGCGGACCATGTGCCTTGAATACATCTTCCTGCCATGTGGGCAGCCCAGGCATAATCCGATGCATTCATTGTTAAAGTCTGTGTGGCTGGGGTAGAATGAATGGCTGTCCCTTGTTCTGGTGACAGGCCTTCGCCCACCATCGAAACTCCTGTTGCAGGCAGGGAATGAGAGTAACTATTGTTTCCAGGCTGTGGCAATGTTGAGTCCAAACACTTTTTAGGTACCATTGAAGTTTCCTCATATGCGGTCTTGCATATGGAATTAGTAGAATGCAGGATGCCATGAAGCCCAAAGCCTGCAGAATTTTTCTTGCAGATAACTGGGCCTTTGTTGCCAACAGTTTGAAATAGGTAGTCAGTTGTCTTTGTTTGTCTGGCGTGAGATAAGCCATCTGGGCAGTTGTATTTAAGCTTGCACCCAGGAATATTATCTCTTGAGAGGGTACTAGTTTTGATTTCTGTTTGTTGACTGTGTACCCTAGGCATGGTAGTAATCTCTTTACAAATGCCAGATGCTGTAGTAGAATGTCCTTGTTCTCTGCTTGGATGAGGCAGTCGTCCAAATAAGAATATATTTGTATTCCTCTTTGTCTGCAGTATGCAATTACTGGTGCCAGGCACTTTGTGAAGACCCTGGGCACAGTAGATAAGCCAAAGGGCAGTGCAGAGAATTGGTAGTGCATTGAGCCAGCTTTGAATCTGAGGTATCTTCTGCATGTTTGTCTGATTGGGGCATGCAGGTATGCCTCTTTTAGATCTAAAGTCACAAGCCAAGCTCTCTTGCCCAACATGGGCAGAAGCTGCTGTAGAGTCAACATTTTGAATTTTGGAATATCCAGATATGTGTTTAGAATAGATAGGTCCAGTACTGGTCGCCAGGCTTTGTCCTTTCTGGGTACCAAGAACAGTCTTGAATAGAATCCTTGTCCCTGCTCTTGCTCTGGCACTTGTTGAATGGCCCTCATGTCCATGAGGGATGAAACTTGCTTTTGTGCCTCTGCCCATTGATTGCATGGCAGGTCTGGCATACCGTTTAGCCTTGGCAGGGTGTGAAAATGGAACCTGTAGCCTTGTGAAACTATATTTAGAACCCATTTGTCCTGGGTGATTATGTGCTAATTTTGTGAAAAAAGTGCTAGTTTTCCCCCCAAAGGGGCTGCCAAAAGATAAGTGCTTGGTGCTGGAAGGGGAAAGTCATTGAGACTGTTTCCTGTATGGCTGTGATTTTTCCTCTCCACTTTTGGAGGTAGAAGCACCCCATTGTTTAAGCCTGTATGAGCCTTGGGGCTGTGATCTTCCTCTGGGGCGTCTGTATCTGCCTCTTTGTGGTCTATCTGACACTGGAAAGGACCAATTCTTTGTAGGCCAGTTCCTGCTAAATCTGGGAGGCTGTACCTGCAAGAAATCCTTGACTGTTTGCATAGACTTGGCTTTGTCCTCCATTTTCTTCAACACCTCTTCTGCTTTAACACCAAACAAAGTATCATGCTGTACAGGAGCATCTAATAGTTTTGCTTTAACATGATCAGGCAGATTTTGTTCTTTTATCCAAGCATGCCTCCTAATGACAGAACCTGTAACAGCGGCCCTGCAGGAGGCCTCTAGAGAATCAAAACCACATTGCAAAGTATGCTTTCCAACTTGTTCAGCTGCATGCAATAAATCCTGCATTTCTTTGTTGTCTGCACATTCTGTATTTGCTGACATTTTCTGTTTGAGCAAAGACATAAGATATTGCTGATATTTAAGCATATGAAATTGGCAATTTAAGGCTCTTACAGCCAAGGTAGCAGAGGTATAAATCTTTTTTCCACATCTGTCTAGAGCCCTAGAATCCCTATCAGAGGCGATAGGGTTTTTTGCAGTAGAAGCCTTGACCCCTTTGGGACCCTGAGAGATGGTTTCTGGGTCAGCTGCAAGGTTTTTATAAAGAAATTTATGTGAATCAGGAACCCTATAGTATCTATCTGGCTTAACAGGGGCTGGTGGTAAAGAGTCTGGAGAAAGACTGGACTCTGAAAATACATAATCTACAATGTCTAAAATAGGCGGGATAGCAAGGGGTCGGTGGTGAGGGAATAAAAGGAAGTCTCTGAGCCTTTTCTTGGATTCTGAGTAATCTTGGCTCTCCCAGTGGAAATGTTCCCTCATAGTATGCAGTGTCTCCCCAAAAGAATAATCCTCAGGAGGGGAGGCTGAAGGGATAGATTTTTCAGCATCAGAATCCTCATAGGGAGGAGTAGAGTAATCCTGTTCAGAGGAGGAATCAGAGGAAATGGAAACCTGATCTGAAGATTCATATTCTAACTCTTGCCTAGGCCGCTTATCAGGAGGGGGATGGGAACCCCTGATCAACGTAATTAGGGCTTCAGCCATTTTAAGCATCTGTTTTTTAGGCATGGAGGCCTGTCCAGGTGAATGCTGTACTTGTTTCTTTGTCTTTAGAGCTGCTTTAGTCTTTGTCTTTGAAGCTGAAGTAGGTTTCACATATAACTGTGTAGGCCTGAAAACACCCTCAGAAGCCGATGCCTGATCAGCGGCTCCAGACCCATCTGAGGGAATAGTTTCCGAGTGTCCAATACCTTGAGTTTCCAGAGGCCTAGTCGGCTCCACGTGGGAGTCGGAAGCGGCCTGTGGCTCTGAGGTAGCAGGCATCAGGGGCTGCGAAAGCGCCTCACTGACAACCGGCGACAGGCCTAGCAGAAGCCTCATCGTCGGTTTTGGATCTCGGATGCCTGTCCTTTTCTTTTTCTTTACGTTTTTTATATACTCCGGTAGTCGGCTGACCCAACGACATTATATAATTAAATCTTCTGCCAAAGTAATGGAATGCAAAATCGTACCGACGCTTAATAGTGCGTTGGTTAAATCTAGCACAAAACCGACAACTAGCAACATTATGGTCAGGGCCTAGGCAAGGAATACCGTAAGAATGAAAATCCTTATGAGGTATTTGCTTCCCACAAGAAATACAATTATTAACTTTTTCTGACATCGGTCTGGAGCAAGAAAAAAGTTTCCCCAATAAGGTACTCAGCTTTAAGGAAGACTTCGGATCTGAAATTCAAATTTGAAAAACTCAGGAGTCGGCCGACCGGCACTTGCGAACTGCTTTTGTTTCGGGTACTGCACGGCAAGAAAGACTGAAGAAAATGGCGTCGGCTGCATCTTTTATACCCCTGGCGCACTGATGTCAGGGAAGAGGCGACAGCAACTGACGCCGGACCTAGACTTTGGAATTCAGGCCAACTGAGGGTAGCCTGCCACCAGGATAACCCAACTGTAATGACTGCAACAGTGAAACACAAAGAACATCTGAAGGATGGCTCAGATGAGTAGGTGCCACAGGGGTAATATGAGTCTGATGACTCCTTTGGGTTCGGATCCAAAAGAAGCTTGGCCAAAGCAGGTGTCTTGAGAAGTCTCTGCACCACTCTATCCACATCTGCATCTGAGAGGCTCCTAGCAGACCTTGTAGACAGCATTGGGGATCTGGATCTGGCAAGAAAGGGCAATGGAAGCTGAGCAGTGATAGGTTCCAAGGATGGAGATCAGCTGGAACTCTGTTGTCAATGGGGTTTCGGAGCTAACTCTGTGGAAGCCTTTGGATCCAAAAGTTTAGACCAATCTGAAGAAGTTCCTGGCTCTGCAGAAGCTCTTTGCTCCACAGGTACTGTGCAGGCAGACATCCTTGGTTGCTTGGTCCTCAGCTCCGACAAGGTTTTCAGAGCAGGAGATTACCGTTTCCCTGACCTCTCAGACTTGTTGGATTTATGAGAGAAGGGATCTGAAGAAATAACCTCAGAGAAGGGGGTTTTAATCAACCCCTTCAAAATCAACTTGTTTTATGTTCCAATAATGCCCTTGAATTAATGGCATGACAAATGGAACATGATTCGTGTAAATGAAGAGGCCCCAAACAGTAAACGCACAAGGTGTGCGAATCACTGAGGGGCATCTTCTTGCTGCATTTCTTGCCCTTCTTAAATCCCAAAGGCTTACCTTCCTTTTGGGACATGTTTGAAGGCAGCCTGAAGAACAGTACTGAACTAAAAATAAAAATGTTAATAACTAAGCCAATAAGAAAGCTATACAAGAACATAGAACTCTACTACATTAAACTACACAAACAACAACAATCCTGAGCAGTATAGAAAGGAAAAGTCATTTGATTTAAACAGACTTCTAGGAACAAGGGATAAAGGGAGAGAAGTCCTCTAACTTAAACAGACTTTAGGAAGGACACTTAGGTTAACTGCTCTCTAATTAAAAAGAACAGTAACTGGTAAGGAAAGAATTAAAAACCAACTACTATAAAACCAGACTAGAAGGAAAGGTAGTGGGGACACCCTCTAACTAAAACGGGTGTGGATTGATGCTCCTAAAACTAAGAACGGGCACTGAAAGAAGCAAAAGGGAAGAAACTAACAAGTAAAACTTATAATTACTTACTAATTAGCGAAAAAGACAAAAAATATATATAAACTTAGCCCTGAGCTTGCTTGAAGAACCTTCTCGCAGTGCAGCAAATGAGATCTGAGGAAGCTGGGGAACTGCATTGTGGGTAGGCAACAGGCCTACAAGCTTTGCTGAAGACTTTGAGCTAATGGAAAGACCGGGACGGATCCAATCCATCAGTGAGAATACAGGCGAGATTGACAACAGCACATTATAAGTTATCCACCAAGTCTTTATTTTAATAGGACAGATGTCCATTTACTATCTTTTGAAGTTTATCATGGACAAAAAAGATTGAGGTTTATGATATTAATAAAAGAAGTGCTGTTTTTTTTCTAACATTTTAACGTAGTTCAGTATGTACAATAAGTACTGAATATGGGATAAGTATATCATTAGTACAACTTGGAGGTGGGTATTAATACTATACGATACTAAGATATTTAATATTTAAAACACCCACAACAAAGCATAACAGTCACATCTCATGGAGACTCTACTTTTAAGCCCATAAGGCAAGCCACCAAACGAACCAACATTCAGGTCACTGGAGACTCCATTGTGAGAAAAACTGAGGTCCCTCTCACCAGGCTGAGGAAGGAGAAAATTAGAGCCAGTTGCTTATCAGGGGCCAGGATCCACCACATTACGCATGCACTCAGGTCACTGGACCACAAGTACCTGTATGACTGAATCATAGTCCATGCACCTCCCTAGACTATATCATGGTGCTCTCAGAAGGTGTGTCCCAGGCAGGTATGAGTCTAACACTGAGCAGCATTCTACCTTCTCTAAGGATGATTCCATAATATAGAGAAGTAGATGGACTTAAATTAATGTTTCTGCAGGATCAGAGAATAAATGCAATTCAGAACAATAATGTAATTGTAGAAAACAGGAAAATAACACATTAATAGCTAACAGTGGCCAGCAGGGTAGACAAGGAAACAGATGTAAAGCCCAGGTTTTGGAAACCAAACAAAATGAGCAAGAGTGACAGATGATGAGGTAAACGGTGGCATCCAGTAGCTTGAACATGTATGGAAAATTGAAAAAAAAAAAGACAGACATGTATAGGTACTGACAATAATAACTGCAATGACAGCTAGATACTCTAACCAAATGACAGGAACAGAGAGGAACACATACACACCAGAAGCTGGCTGGGGGATAAAGATGTATTTGTTCCAGTTATGAGGAAAGCTATGCCACCCAAATCACTGTTTCACCAGCATGGCATCAGAATGAAGCATTGGTATTCTGGATTGAATAAGGAGATCTCATGTTAGAAGGATGGATGGGGAGAAAGGAAAAGTGACAGCAGTCCAGTTAGGGTCATAGAATCAAAAGTTAGTACTAGGCAGTGGTTTGAGCAGCCACAGATAGTCAAGCCATACACCTTTACTGGTAAGTTTACCTCCCTTGACAATGGCCACACAACTACTCCCTAGAGTAAATTTATGTGAACCATTCCAGTCATTAAGACTTATCTTGAAGGAGGCTAAAGAAAGTCTTTATAAGACAGAAAAAGTGAAAGACTTCTTTTTCTTAATTTATTTGGATAACTAAAGAAGCCTAGCATTTCGATTCTCTTGCTTAAGAATCATTGAGACGTTCAACTTGGCAAATGAGCATGGTAATATATATCAATTGGTGCATTACATTCAGTGATAGGTCCAGTGGCGTAGCTGGGGGGGTGCCCCGGGCAGCACTTTTGGGACTGTCAACATTTACTTTAATAGTTTAATTTAAAAAAAAAGGTTTTTAAGGGCGTTGTTCTTCTTTAAGAATGGTCCCGTACCTGGTCCAGTCACATCACTTCTGTGTGTGTGCACATTGTCGCACAGACTTTCTGCCCTTCCTATCCCCCCACGTGCAATTTTAAATCTCACAGTACAGCATTTTGCTGCCGGAATTATTCCTACTTCAGGTAAGGCTGCTTTTCATTGCTGCTATACAATTCTGCTGCTGGGATTATTCTTGTTTCAAGTAAGGGAGCTACTTCTTATAGCTGCTCTTCAAGTGTGTGTGTGTGTGTGTGTGTGTGTGTGTGTGTGTGTGTGTGTGTGTGTGTGTGGGTGTGTGTGTGATTTTACAGTACAGCATTTTGCTGTCAGAATTATGCTGCCATTCAAGAGTGGTGTGTGTAGCTGCTTCTTACTGCTGCTGTTCAAGGGTATGTGTGTGTGTGTGTGTGTGTGTGTGTGTGTGTGTGTGTGTGTGTGTGTGTGTGTGTGTGTGTGTAGCTGCTGTTCAAGAGTGGGTGTGTGAGTATTTGTGTGTAAAATGCCCCAGTTAGGTATACCTGGTAGTTAGTGTTACTCAGGCTCAAACCCTGTACCTTGGGTACAAGAAACAAGAGCCTGACTTATCTACCCATACCACCACTTGTGAGTCAAGGAGTTGAGTCCATAGCTCTCAACTGTCCAGATTTTCACAGAATGTCTGGAATGTTTGGCTCATACTTTTGGTCTGGTCCTCTTAAAATTTGTGGTTTTCTGACAAATCAGTGAGAAATGAATTCACTAAATAATGATAGCCACTTAAGTTTCAGTCTTACTACCTTTCAGGAAATGCATGGTAACACAAATATTTTATTCTAGCAACTTTCTAAGATTATACAAGCAATGTTTAAAATGTGTCCCTGGTTTTGGGTGTTTGTCCCCCTCCCCAGTAAACTTCAGCTTTTTCCAGATTTCTAGTGC
This sequence comes from Protopterus annectens, assembly GCF_019279795.1. Taxonomy (NCBI): domain Eukaryota; kingdom Metazoa; phylum Chordata; order Ceratodontiformes; family Protopteridae; genus Protopterus; species Protopterus annectens. The sequence goes on along the minus strand of NC_056741.1, from coordinate 863,795,791 downwards.
TGCAAGGTTGAGAGATATAGTTGAGCATCAAGTGGATTTTACAAGGAGTTGAGAGCTTCAGGGGAAGAGAAGCTTAGTGCTGCTTATGCCAAGTCTCTTTGCATTGTTAGTAGCACAACAGGTAGTATACCTGCTTTTGATGCAGAAGGCTGTGGGTTCTACTCCCACAATATGTAGATGGATTGTTGATACTATACTGTGTTGTACTTTAAAGGGGTTGGATGCTGAAGTCTTGAGAATATCCGCCTTTGGAAGAGATACCTAGTAACTATGAACCTGTTATCAGTTTGCCATCCATTCCCTAGTGCAATATTACTAAATTAGCATTTTTAATGTAATATAGGCAATTTATTCTTCAAGGGCTACAGGCACTTTATTTGTAGATGAAACAATGAAATATAAAGTTGTTTGCTAGTAGCAACCTTTTCATTAGTTACAGATCTCTTTAATGTGAAATTATTTACATGACTTTTACTTCTGCAGAGATTGTGCACATTTACTGATACAGGTGGAGTGTAATGACAGAAGTCTGAGTAGACTTTTATGATGGAAATGTTCTGAATTGGGCAGTTTTGTCATTATTGGTTCATACATTTTGCTTCATTGCTTACTGGAAAATTGTTAAAAAAATGTAAAACACTAAGTGTGATGTATTATACAAGGAATATAATTTAGTACAATCAGGAAGGTGAATCAAAGAACACATGTATGTTTGTATGGCCCTAAATATGTGTGTAAGGGGCCTATGATTTGAAAAAATCCCAAAGGCAAACTTTATTCGCGACTGGCCAGATGCATTTTCTTTGAATGTGGGTTTCAATGCTGTTTCAATGAATGTGAGTTTCAATGGCAGAGAAGTTTCATTGTGAGGCTGTATTGCTTTGTTTAGCAAATGTCTATCAGTGTTTGTGCTATAAAATTTAAAATAAAAGTTTTAAATGAAATCTAAATAATCGTTGTAGAGGTAAACCATAAAGCAGTATACACATTACAGTGTTTATGGTAAATGGGGAGAAACAGACAAGTAATGGGATACAGGAATGACTGCGGGGGGGGGGGGTTTAACCATGATTTTGTGAGGGGGGAGGGTCGGCAAACTCAAAGACAGCCCCGGGCAGCACAAACTCTAGCTATGCCACTGGATAGGCCTAATAGCTGAAGATCTATACAGATTTAAAGATATAGTCTTGATAATAACAAGGCAATAAAACAGACTTCCTTACTGTAGCTGATATTATAACAGATACCAGATGATCAAAGGACAGCACACTGTCAACAAAACTTCCTAGATCTCTAACAACTGTATCAATCTTAAGCAAGGTTCCATTTCTGTGGTAATTAGGGGGAAAGAAATATTTCCCAAATACAACCACACTATATTTTCTTGCATTATATCTAAGGCCATAGTCAGAACACCAGGTGCTGATTCTATCTAGCACTTCTTAGAGAATACAAGAGTCTGTGGAAGAATCAATAATGGCACCAACTTTGAAGTTATCTGCAAACTTAATAAACCACAGACCTTGGACATTATGTCAAAGAGAAGGTGATACTCTGCTCTATTTTGATAATTTGGAAAGAACACAGGCTGGTGAATAGGTTGAGAACACTTATCTCCCAAAGCTACTTTTGGAAGAAAGGAATGGTTAGTTCTGAGAGTAACCTTGTCTTTATGAACATGGAGTTCCAACATTCTCTTGGCTGACATGACCACCACTAATAGTACTGATTTCCATGACAAAAACATCAAAATGATGAATATGCTGATCAAATGAAGGCTTGGGCAAGGCTTCTAACACCAGATTTAAATCTCATGGGGAGCTGGATCCTTGAAAGGAAGTCTTAAATGAAACACTCCCTTGAGAAAAGCTTTGCACAACTTATGATAAGCCAAGGAATAGTCTTGAAATCCAACACTGAAAGAGGAGATGGCTGTTAGCTGAACTTTGATTGTACAGAAGCTAGAACCTGCTGCGAACAGAGAAGATAAGAAATGTAAGAGGTTTACTACTGGGGCTTTGATGGGGACTATGTTTTGAGATTCAGCCCATATGGTAAATCTTTTCCACTTACAGCAGTATATTCTACATGTAGAAGAGTTTTAAGAAGTGTGAGAATCTGTACAACATCTAAGGAAAGGGAGTTGTCTCATACTATCATCAGAATTAGAGAAACCAAGTGGTTAATTTCAAATTGGGAAGGTCTGGATAAGGATTTTTGGATGTGTGAGATATCAGATCCAGAATCAGATCTAGGAGTCAAAGGAATTCCTTCAGGTAGAGTTTCAGTAGTGGAAACCAAATCTGGGCCAATAATGGGCAATGAGGATCACTCTGGCCTTGCACTGAATGGTGTTCAGTATGGTCATGAGGGGAAGAGTGGGATAAGCATAAAGTAGCCCAAGAGGTCAAGGACTGGATAGAGCATCCCTGGGATTCAACCCCACATGTCGAAGGATAGCGAAGTAACTGCTACACTTTGAGTTCTGTGGGGTCACAAACAGATCACAACATAGTTCGCCCCCAATTGTTGAAAATCTCCTTTGCTACTGCCAGATTTAGGGACCACTCATGAGGAAGAAGAGGAGTACTGATCAATCTGTTTGCAAAGTCATTGAGCCTCCGAGAGATATGTGTTTTGTTGTTAGAATGCAATGACAGGCAATCACCCATTACCACACTCTCGTGGCTTTGTGGCACAGGAGATATGAACTGGTTCCCCCCTTGCTTGTTTATATGCCAGACCACTATTATGATTTTTGTCTGAATGTTTATCACACGTAGAAAAAGTCAGCACTGGAACTCCTGCAACACAAGGAGGACTGTCCTCATTTCTAAGATGTTGATGTGAAGACAAGCTTCTGATTTGGACTATTCTCGCCTTGCAATGCCATCCCCACCCAAGGGTTACAACTGCTACTGATGGAGCCACTTGGGATGGTCCTCCTGTTGTTATGAAGGTAGAGGGCAACCACTGCTCTAGGTAGGACCGACATGATGGTGTTATTCATATAGGCAGAAGCAAAGAGTTGCATTACTGACATAAATGACATTGAAACAACCATTATAGAATCCTCATGGGATATTGGATACATTTAACCATGAGAACAGATGTCGCCATTAAATCCAACACCCTCAATACTGATCCTGCTGTAGAACTTTCTGTACCTAGAAGGACTTGAACAGCCTATCTGAGGGGTAAGATCCTCTTGATTGGAAGGAAAATTTCTGGAATTCTGTCTAAGAGACACCCCAGAAAAAACTAAATATTGAGTGGGGATCAAGTTGGAGTTTGCCAAATTTATGGTAATTTCTAGAGATGGACACAGATGCAGAAGACAATATTTCACCTGGAAAAGGGATTCCTTAGATTCAGCAGTCAGAAGCCAGTAATCAAGACATGGGAAAATCTTGAACTCCTGAAGTCACACATGAGCTGGTACTTCTGACATGCATTTGGTGAACACCTGGGGGGCTATGGTAATGCCATATGGCTGGGCCCAGAACTGGTAATGACTGGCTTCTAAATGGAAGCTTAGGAATCTCCTGGACTCCTTCTGAATCTTTATGTGACAGTATGTGTCCTGGAGATGTACTGAGCACATCCATTCATTCTTCTGTAGATATTGAAGAACAGGTTGCACTGTGACCATTTCAAAACAGGTCTTTTTTACCTAAGAGTTTAGGAGACTGAGGGCCAAAATTGGCAAGAGGCCCTTTGTTTTCTTTGGAACCAAAAAGAAGCTTGAGTAAAATCCTGACCCTATGCTGGTCTGGTGGGACATCCTGTACGGCTCTTTTTTGCAGCAGAAATAAGATCTATTACATAGTGGCTTTTGCCTGAGAAGTACGTGCAATAAACTCCATGACATAAATGCCTACCTTGCCATATACACTCCTGATGTAGTCACAGCTACCAAAACCTGGTTAAAAAAAGAAATAAAGGATAATGACATCACCCCCAAGATACTACATATTCAGGCACGACAGACAAAACAAGCATGCAGATGGTGTAGCAATAATCTACAACATTTCCCTAACCATCACCTTACCCCCATTGGAAATACTCTCAGTTGGAAGAAAATGAGCTTAGAGAAGAGTTGCTTGATTTAATAGACATGGGATAGATATATCAAGATCAATGAGAGAAATAGAATACAGAAGGTCAATAAAACCCAAAAAGTCAGAAGTCTGATAAAACAAATGAACACGGTAATTAGGACTGTCTATAGGGATCTATGTGATATAACAGAAGTAAACAGGATATATTACTGTGCTGCTAAATTAATAACGGATAATGTTCTGCCACAAGAACACACGGTAGTGAGGGAAAGGAAGGGGAGAAATCAAATGCCATCATAGAAGTATGGAACAGAGAAAACTATAAAGCAATTTAGACAAGAAGTGCCACTCTTAGAAGACTACAGAAGAGGGAAAAGATCAACAAAAATACTAAGAAAGACAGATGTGATTAAAGCAATGGACAGTATTAGAACAGACCAGGATCTATCATGTACTATCGCAAATAAACTAAATAATTCAGCACAAGTGGAAAAACTTGGAAGATACACAGATAAATATAAAGGAAAAGTACAAAATATGCAATTTATTGATGACCCAAAAAAGTTTTATAGAGAATTGGGAAATAAGGTAAAAGGAATTGAAAGACCTTCAAAAAAAGTAGTAGTAGATAGATTTTGGAGAAGTATCTATGAAGATCCTGTGGAACATAACAAAGATGCTAAATGGATAGTAAAAGAAAGAAAAAGAAGTTATGTACTCACCATAACGTTCTGAGTAGCTAGACTTCATTTGTCAGCAACCTGTGGGTTTCAGATCCGATATGGATCCAAACCAGCAGCTATCCAAGCTAAGATCCGAGTTCCAAGCTCCTCCCCCTTACCCATACTACACTGCAACCTCCTTCCAACCCTCAGATCGAGTTTGCCACCCACAACGTGACACACATCAACCCAAGAGACATTACCTGACCTGATCACACAGACTAGGCTCACAAGATCCAGTAAATCTTTGCCAAAGGACTATCGCAAACCACTACGGTCAGGGGGAAGGAGGAAGGGAAGGTTTCTGACAAATGAAGTCTAACTACTCAGGTGGAACGTTATGGTGAGTACATAACTTCTTTATCTGAAGTAGTTAACTTCATTTGATCATCAATTTGTGGAACAGTGTCCCCAGCTACCAAAGACCTTGGGAGGTCCTTATGGAAGGATATTCCAGAGCACTGCAGAACCAAAAGAAGCCCCTCCTCTAGATACCATGTCCAACTTATAATGAGTAATAAAAGTGTGAGCGGATGCCCAGGTAGCCACTGAACAAATGTCATCCAGAGAAAACTCTGGACCAGAACGCAGCAGAAGTAGCCATAGAATGAGTAGAATGAGCATGAACCCTGTCTGGTTCTGGTAATCCATGATCCTTGTACACCTGCAAAATGCAAAGTGAAATCCATCTAGCACGAGTCACCTTCGAAATTGGTTTCCCCAAAAAGGGCTTGGCAAATGAAACAAACAGCTCATCAGACTTACGAAAAGGTTTAGTCCTAAGTAAATAAAAGCACAACTGTCTGTAGACATCCAGCAAATGAAGCTTATATTCCCCTCTGTTCTGAAAATTAGGGAAAAATACTTGGAGATTAACTGACTGATTGATATTCGACTCCAAAGCGATTTTAGGAAGGAAAGAAGGATTTGTCCTCAGAGAAACCCTATCCTTATGGAAAACTAAGGATGGAGGTTTCATACACAAGGCTTGAAGTTCAGACACTCTCCTAGCCGAGGTGATGGTGACTAGGAAGGCTGTCTTCCATGACAAGAATTTTAAATCAACTGATGCTATGGGTTCGAACGGAGGAGCAACTAAGGCCTGAAGAACCAAGGTCAAATCCCACGGAGGGAAGGATGCTTAATAGGTCTCAGCATAAAAAGTACCTTTGATGAAGGTCTTGCAAATTCTAGCCACAGCTAGAGAGCCTGAATTTTCTCCTACATGAAAATGGGATATAACCGCCAGCTGGACCTTCACAGTGGAACAGCTGGCCCCCTGTTGGAAAATTTGAGACAAAAATTCTAATACCGCTGGAACAGGAGCAGTAAAGGGGTCCAAATTTCTCTGAGAAGCCCAAATGGAAAAAACGCTTCCATTTACTATGGTACACCTTTCGGGTGGAGGACATGTGTGCTGCCACCAGAATGGACTTAACGGGGGAAGAGAGACCGGGAGTCCTTGCAATTAATGGAACTAGAGCAACCAAGCAGTAAGCTTGAGGCTGTCCAGGTTCGGGGGAGGAATTCCCGAGGGATGACAAATGAGACCCGGACTGGGATCCAATATCCAGGGCGGAGCTACTAGATGAGACCGTAGGCAAGGGAACCAAACTTGACGAGGCCAGAATGGGGTTATGAGGATAATCCTGCTCCCCAACCGCCAAGGTTTCTGCAGGAATTTTGTCATGAAAGGTAGTGGGGGATACGCATAAAGAAGACCAGGTGGCCAAGCATGGACAAGAGCCTCTCTGGGGGCTTCCCCCCAAGGGGGAATTAGAGTGAAAAACTCACTGCACTTCGCATTGGACGGCGATGCGAAGAGATCGCAGCAAGACTGACCCCACCTGAGGAAGATCTGTTCTGCTACATAAGGGTTCAGAGACCACTCGTAGGGCAAAAGGATAGTCCTGCTCAGTTTGTCCACTAAAATGTTGGACCGACCCAGGATGTGCGTTGCTATCAGAAAATGGTTGGTGGAAATCGCCCATTCCCACACTCTCATGGCCTCTCGACAAAGCGGGTAGGACCTGGTTCCCCCCTGTTTTTTGATATACCAGACCACTGGCATATTGTCTGACTGAATTGCAATCATTCCCAGAGGACGAGAAGCATGAAGGGCTTGTAACGCTAAAAGCACCGCCCTCATCTCCAGAACATTGATATGCAGAATGGTCTCATTCGGGGTCCACGTGCCTTGGACAGTCCTGCCCGAGCAATGCCCCCCACCCTAGATGGCGGCATCCGTGGTCACTGTGGCTTGGGGTGGGGATGCAATAAAGGGGCGTCCTTCTCGAAGATCCTGGGATTGAAGCTACCACATGAGGGAAGCTTTGTACACCTTGCTTAGAGGAATCGGGAAGTTTAGGGGCTGGTATAACAGAGACCACTGAACTTGTAACGTCCACTGTAACACTCTCATGTGCAGATGTGAACAAGGAACCAGATTTATAGCTGCTGCCATGGACCCTAAGGCTCTCAGGACTAGCTCTGCTGAGGGTGAAGAGGTCTGAAGAAGTGCCAAAACATGAAGAGTCAGGTTCCAAAGTCTGTCTCTAGTCATAAATACCCTGGCCTGAAGAGAATCTATTCTTGCCCCTATGAAGTCCAGGATCTGAACAGGTTGAAGAGAGGACTTCGTATGGTTTATTGTAATACCCAGTAAATTTGACAGCTGAAGGAAGGAATTTCTGGCTTGAATAAGTTGATGCCTGGAGGGGGCGGTGAAGAGCCAATTGTCCAGGTATGGAAAGACCTGAATGCCCTGAAGCCTCAGGTGGGCCTCTACAACTGCCAAGACCTTGGTAAACACCAAAGGGGTTGTGGTGAGACCGAAGGCTAGGACCCTGAACTGGTAGTGATTGGCTCCTAGCCAAAAGCGGAGAAACCTCCTGGATCGCCTGTCCATCAGGATATGATAGTATGCATCCTTGAGGTCTATGGAGCATATCCAGTCTTCCTCCTGCAAGAACGGCAGGATGGATTGTAAGGTGACCATCCGGAACTTCGCCTTGACAACAGACAGGTTAATTGTGGAGAGGTTGAGAATCGTCCTCAAGTCCCCTGTCTTTTTTGGCACCAAAAATAACCTGGAATAGATGCCTGATCCGGACTGGTCTGGAAGGACTGGCTGGATTGCTCTTTTGTTTAGCAGCTTTTCTATTTCCAAAGCTGCCACCTCCCTTTGAGCAGGCAGAATGTCTGGGACGTGCCTTGGAGGTGAGGGACTGTTCATAAAGGGAATGGAATAACCCCTGGATATTATTCGAAGCACCCAGCGGTCTGACATTATGGACTCCCATAGAGCTAGGTGCTTTGAAAAATGCCCCCCAACTGCTTCCAGAGTGGAGTAGTCGGGCAACCTCTCAGGGCTGCTGTGCTGGTCGATCCGAAAATGGTTCCCGTGACCCGAAGTTCTTCAGTCCCCCTCTGCCTCTGGGCTGGCGTCCACCTTGTCCCCCTCTGCCTCTAGAGGAAAAGGAGTCTGGAGCTTCCCGGGAATGCTGAGACTTCCAGAACCACAACTTCTTTTGCCCTCGCTGATTCCTGGAACAGGACTTTTGAGGGTTAGAGAAGTGGATCCCAGCGTCCTTCTCTGGACTAGCGTATCTCGGATGGTCTTCCTGAACAGGGTCGAACCGTCAAAAGGGACATTCGCGAAGGACGCCTTGAAAGGTTCCGAAAAATCGCAAAGCTGGAGCCAGGCATGACGCCTCATGGCAATGCCGGACCCTAGCGGGTCCTTTGGTGGCGTGAGAGAGTAAGCGCATGGACGTGTTAGTAACCGACTTAAGAGTGGCCATACATGCCGAGAATGAAAATTTATCCTCGGCCGAAATGGACTCCGGGGGAGACTCAGCATACTCTTTCACGAGGTCGCGCTGAAGTCTAATTACGTGGGCCATATAGATCAGCAAAGGTAGCTGAAGCATACATCCGCTTTCCGAGTTGATTCATCACCCTAGACTCCTTGTTCAGAAGATAGACTGAGGAACTCTCCTGCGCCAGTTCCTTTTTGGTGGCTGCTGCCACCACCATGGCATCAACGGAGGAACCCTTACTCCATGCAGGCTTGTCAGTAGGAGGGTTCAAACTTTATCTGGCCGTTTAGGTATTGGCTCTACAGTGTCTGGTTCCTTCCAAGCTATGGTGGTAATAAGGTCCACCAGAGGATCAGCTGGGGGGGGACACCCAAGAGGTAGATGGGCCTGTGAACACCTCCAGGAATACCAACTCGTCCGAGGAAGGCTTTTGGGTGGACCAGCCTCCCCTCTGACAGAGAATTTCCATTATGTCTCCAAAGTAAACATCTTCTGGAGGTGATCCGAGGGAGCATTCCCCTTCCTCCAAGTCGGTATCTTCAGTGTGGGACTTGGGGGAGTCCATATGCCTCCTCTTGCACTGGTATTTGCAAAGGACCTCCTCGGGGGGGGGGCTTCTCCAGGGAGGGCTCACAAACAGTTTTGTATTCCTTGAGGGGAACCGTCTGGGGCGTATCAGACACAGGCTGTCCCTGGGAGGACTGGATGACAGAAGACATACTTAGCTGCGAGGGAGCAGGGGCAGACTCCGAGGAAAGAGTGAGGGGTTTCGATCATCCAGAGAGAACCCTCTCCACAATGTTGAAGGCCAAAGGGGAACAGGCTTCCCAGAAACTGGTAGGATGAGTAGCTGTGCCCCTTGGATCTGATGAAGGGATCGGAGACAAACCCGGAATAGTCGAGCCCAGGAAAATGGTATGCCCCGACCACAACGGAGCCGATGACACACTCATCCCCTCGGATCTGACGCCCAGATCATGGCTCCAAGAGCTCAGATCTGACATAGGATCGACAAACTCAGGGGCATGACCGGCATCAAGGCTGGAGGAACCATCGGCGCCAACCCCCTGACTCCGGGGCTCCTCGGATCCAAGGACTCTGAAACCCATGGATGGATTAGAGAAGGAGCTATTAGGGTAAACATCGGAGCCAAACTCCCCACTCCGGGGGAGCCAGCAACACTCCCATCTGCAAATGAGTCTGCAAGGACCTTCTCATAATCTGGTCCAAGACAGCCTCCGAGAGGCTTCTTGTGGATCTGGAGGACGCCACCGACACCGTCTGGGAGGGCCGATGCGAGGATGACCTCGAAGCAGGCCGAACCTCCTCCTCCGGCTCAGTGGAGAATCTAGGAGAATGGAGCTGAGGGGAAGATGGCCTAGGAGCCTTTTCTGGTGTAGAGACCACTTTAACAGGGGGGGAGGCGATGGATCCAACGGGTCCGCTGGTCTCTTATGACCCCTTTCCTTGTCTTTCTCTCTCTCTTTTTCTCTTTCTCTTTCTTTTTCTCTGTGCTTCTCCTTTCTGGCCTCTCTATCGCCCTGTTTGGAAGTGTGAGTGTTAGTCCCGGACAGGGGAGGAGGACCAGAAGCTGGTACAGCCACAGCCATTGCCGTAGAAGAAGCCACTGATTCCACCGGGAGAAGACCAGTCAGAACAAACTTGGCCCTGCAATCCCGCACAGTCCGAGGGTTAAAGGCCGCACAAATTTTGCAGCCCCAGGTAAGGTGGGGAACCCCTACACATGAAGCATACAGTGTGGCCATCAGCTGGGGACAGCTTATGGCCACACTCTGTGCATTTAGAGAAAGTCAGCTTCTGGGAGTCCAACATCACCACCCCACAACAACCAAAGGCTAACTAGGAACCTAGTTAAACAAGAGCATGCACACACACACACACACACACACACACACACACACACACACACACACACACACACACACCATGGGCGGGAAGGGGAGACCTACAGTACAATACAAAGTTTACAACTTTAACTTTTTTTTTTTTTTTTTTGCGGAAAACTGAAGGGGAGATTAAGAAAGGGGGTAAAACTATCCACACACACACAAACTTTGATTGCACAGTTAAAGTTGGTCCAAAAAAAAAAATCCCACTTTGTCTGGAGCTCAGAGATCACGTCTTGGCGAAGCCAAGGCAAATGAGATATGGGGGTTGGAAGGAGGTTGCAGTGTAGTATGGGTAAGGAGGAGGAGCTTGGAGCTCTGATCTTAGCTTGGAAAGCTGCCAGCTCAGATCCATATCGGATCAGAGACCCACAGGTTGATGATCAAATGAAGTTAACTACTTCAGATTAAGAAGTTTAAAGGTGCAGGATATGAAATGGGATGAAGTAACAGCCAGAGAGACTGAGACAAAGTTAAGAAAAGCCTTTAATTGAAAAACCCCAGGCCCAGATGCAGTACCTAACTTTTGGTTAAAAGTATTAACATCTTTGCACGAGGATTTAGCCATGAGTAAGAACTATTTATATGCGCACCCCAAACAGACACCAACCTGGCTAACAGGCAAAACAATGCTCCTTCTTAAGGGGGAACCTGCAAGCTACCCTAAAAATTATAGACCAATAACTTGCCTTCCGATGACATATAAACTATACACAGGAATTGATGTTGACAGAGTTTATAGTCATTTAGAAGAAAACTCAATTATGGCAGTAGAACAAAAGGGAAATAAAAGAAAGTCATATAGAACAAAGGATCACTTGCTGTTAAATAAAGTCATACTGGAGAACTTTAAAAAGGGGAAGAATTTAAGAATGGCATGGATTGACTATAAAAAGCATTTGATGGTATCCCACATTCATGGATAAAACAGTGCTTAAAAATGTATAAGATACACATTACAGTGACCATGAAACAGTGGCAGACCACTTAGCAATTAAGCCATGATAAAGGACAGATTATTATCCCATGGATAAAAATTCAAAGGGGGGATATTCCAGGCTGACTCTCTATCACCATTGCTATTCTGCCTTGCCACTAACCCATTAAGCTGTTTACTTGACAACTTAGGCCATGGCTAAAATTTGACTCCTAAAAAACAACAAAGTGTAAAGACTTCTCATCTTCTCTTTGTTGATGATTTAAAACTGTATAGCTCATCAGATGAGGAACTGAAAGCACAGCTGCAGATTGTCAAAACCTTTTCAGATTATATAAGAATGTTATTTGGTCTTGATAAGTGTGCAAAAGAAACTGCAGCACCAAGAAAACATCTGTTTGGGACAAGAATGTGATATAAAAGAACTTGAGCAAGTGGGAGTGTATAAATATTTGAGAACTAATGAAGCATCGACAATAAAACATGAACAAATGCGAATAAAACTTAGTGTGGAATACTTTAGAAGACTTAAATGAATAATGAAAACAGCTTTGGTATCTAGGAACAAAATCCAAGGTATAAAGCAATTTGCTCTTCCTGTCCTAACTTACAGTTTTGGAGTGACTGACTGACCCCAAAGCTTGTTGAATAGATTAGACAGGAAAACAAGAAGGATGCTTTGTGCTCACCAAATGATTTATAAAAATCAGTGTATACCAAGATTGTATATTCCCCGCTCCGAAGGAGGGATGGGCCTCCTTGAAACTGATTACATGTATAGATCTGCAATCGTGAGACTTCACACATATTGGCTGACCTCACAAGACCCAAATGTAGTGAAAGTTTTGAAACATGAGGAAAATAAATCTAAGATGACTTCTCTGCTTAATTTAGCAGAACCATATCGGCATCAAGCAGGAATGGAAATCAAACCAGAAGTAGATAAAAATCAGGAAGCAAATGAATGTGCCGAAAAACAAAAGAAAGAATATAAGGTGAAGGACCAGATGAGAAGGCAAGAAATGTGGAAAAAGTATAAATATAGTTGCAAGTATAGAAAACTTCTGGAAGAACCTCATGTTGATCAGGAGCGAACACAGGAATGTTTAAGGAGAGGTAAATTCAAACCAAGAGATGAAAGGTTAATATTGGCAGCCCAAGATAGTGGGCTATGTACACACTGGTTTACAAAGTCCATTGAACATGTGGGAGAAACAGACAAAAAAGAAGTTATGTACCTACCATAACATTCCATGTTTGTTGTCCATCTCACCTTCCTTCTTGCTGGTTGGGTTCGGAGCCGATCCTCGGCTCTGACTTGACCGTTTTACTATAGCTCGGGAGTTTGTACTGGCTCGAGGTTAACCCCCATCCCAGCCTGTCTAGCGGTAGCTACCCAGATCTCATTTGTGATAGTCTACAATAGACCATAAAAGTGAAATGCAAATTTTACTAAGCTCTTACACAAAAGGAAAACGTGTGTATAAAGGAAAAATCCACATGCAAAAGTTAAGGAGGAAAAAGGAACAACAAAGCATGGTCAAGTAACCTGGTATGTCAACAGGAAACTCAACCAGTGTAACCAATGAAGGAATTCCTCTCGATCCTCCAGGAAGGGGGAAGGAGGGGGGACGCAAGAAGGAAGGCAAGATGCCAGAGCCAACAAGAGAGCTTTGGTGCCCAAATCCCTCGATGGACTGAGACATAGAGGGGATCGAAGCAGTAGCAGGAACCGATAAAGGCGAAGTAACCGGAGCCGATGGTTCCACCAACATGACATCCATGCACTCAGGCTCCAAGCTCAAGAGAGTCAGAAGAGGAACCGATAGATAAGCTGGATGGGCCAAAGGAGCCAATTCCTTATGGGCTGGGCTTGATAGCAATTTGGCAAGTGCTTGTGACTTGAGGAGCCTATTGACCACTCTCTCTATGTCATGATCCAAAAGCCTGGAGGACCGAGAGGAGTGAGAAGAGGACCGGTGACTACCTGCCCCAGACTGCAACAAAGGAGACTGTGGATCAGAGCGCACCGGAGACTGTGGATCAGAGCGCACCGGCTCCAAACAGGGAGATCTGGTTCTTTTATGGGCCCGGACTGGCTCCGAAGACACTGATGGAGCCGCCAGAGATGTAGCTTTGTCAGAGCCAACTGGGAATAGACAGAGCCAAAGATTTCACAGCAGATTTTGGTTGTTCTGAAATCGGAACCATTGAGGATGGTTTAGGAGACTTGTCAGAGTATTTAGCTGGCTGAGAAACCAGAGATAAAGGATCCTGAGGGTTCTTCAGAAGGCCACGCAAAATCAGTTTGTTTTTTTCTCTCCTGCAGGACTCTGGAACTGAAAGCGTGACAGACAGATCATGAGTCCTGCAGGTGAACAGACCCTAAACAGTAAACACAACTCATGCGCCCGTCCATAAGGGACATTTTTTGGCAGCACGAGTTGCACTTCTTAAAGCCATAGGGTTTTGACTCTTTGGGCATGTTGGATCAGAAGACACAAACAGCAAAAAACAAGGCTGTAATGGCTAGCAAAAACAGAACTACAAACACTACCACAAACAGAAATACTTTTTTTTTTTTGGAAAAAGAAGGAGATGGGGGAGATCCTCTAAGGAAAATGGCGACTCTCCAATAGGAAAGCCTCTAACTTAAACGACTACTCTAACAGAAAGTGGGGAAGAAGAGAAGAACCCTCTAAGTTAAATGGGTTCAAGGGGAAAGCAAGGCCTAAGAAAATGACGGCCAAGAAAAAACAAGAAAACAACAGCTGAGGAAGGTCAGAAGGTTGTTTTGTTTAAACAAGGACTAAAACAGACACCAAAAGGTAATTAAACTGCTAATAACCCTAAAAAAGGAATACAGCAAAATACAATACACTGAGTACTTAGCCTGAGCCAGTAGTCGCAATCTCGATGTTGCAACCGGCAAACGAGATCTGGGTAGCTACCGCTAGGCATGTTGGGATATGGGTTAGCCTCGAGCCAGTATAAGCTCTCGAGCTATAGTAAAATGGCAGAGTCAAAGCTGAGGATCGGCTCCGAACCCAACCAGCAAGAATGAAGGTGAGATGGGGACAGCATAACATTGTAGGTTTTGTAAAACCGAATTGAAAACAGTCACACACCTCATTGCTGGTTGTGACATACTAATGGCAGAAGGACTGTATACTGAAAGGCATAATAATGTGGCAAGACTGTTGCAGTGAGGAGTGTGCAAACATTACGGTATTGAACTTGCTGAAAAACACTGGAAACATGAGTCACAAAGCATCATAGAAAATGATGAAGTTTATATCACATGGGAACACACATTACTGACAGTTTAAAAGACAGGTGCTAGAAAACCGGATATAGTGGTCCAAGAAAGTAGCATTGATCATTGAAAATGCTACACCCAGTGACTACAGTGTCTTGCATATACAGAGACACAAAGTCATAAAATATCAGGATCTGCAGGCAGAAATGAGAGCAATGTGGAAAAAAGATACCCAGACAGTTCCAATAGTGATTGGCAACGGGTCTTATAAAAAAAAATTTACAATTGTATTTAGATATGTTACTAATCCATGTAACCTCCTATGAATTGCAGAAAGAGTCATTATTGGGCACATTGCAAGCGCTGAGAAGACAACTTTTGGCTGACATCAAAGACTGAAACAATGCTAATTTCATGAACTTTAATCATACTTTGATTTAGGAATGGGGTCCATTCCCGTCATAGTATTAGAAACCCAAACGATTTGGAGAAATTAAAAGAGTGCAATACCTGTCCAAATTGGGTTCAAATGGAGAGATAAGTCATGGAAAAGGTTTACAATACAAAAAATAAGAAAACAAAGTGGAAAAGTAGAAAAGAGGATTAGTAATGGAGAAGTTAAAGAAACAGAAACTGAGGTTATGGATTACCTGAGAAGTAAAGGATTTAGTATAGAAAAATCTAACTCTGATAACATCACAGCAGGATAGGGCAATGGATCTCCAAATTAAGAAGAAACCAATGGAGTGGGAAACATCAGATTAGTTGCCATATGAAGATACTTTGGAGCCTTCCACAGGAAACCAGTACAAAATTATAGCTGAATTTGCACAGCAAGGGAAGGAACAGGAAACTGAAACTGGCAACTCTGATGCAGTCAATGTTATTCTGATAGGCCAGTGAGTTCCCATATGAAAGAGCAACAGATGACATGGGATGAGAGTGTGACACATGAAGATACTCTGGAACTTGCTATCGAATGCCCACAGGAAATGGAGAACAAAGAACATGCCTTCAGTTTAGAAGAGAATGATCTAAGAGAAGATTGCTTGATTTAATAGAGATGGACAGACATATTAAGATCAATGAAAGAAACAGACTACAGAACATCAATAAAACCTAAAAAGAAGGTGCATAAAACAAACACAGTAATTAAGACCGCTCAAAGAGATGCATGCGAAATAAAAGAACTAAATAGGATATATTACTATGCAGCTAAATTAATAACAGATAAAGTCTTACCACAAAAACACAGAGTAGTAAGAAAAAGAAAGGGGAGAAATCAAATGCCATTATGGAAGTATCAAATAGAGAAAACTATAATCCAATTAAGACAAGAAGTGAACAGATCATCAAAATAATCAGATATAGACGTGATAAAAGCAATGTGCAGTATCAGAACAGATCAGGATCTATACACTATTGCCAATAATAAACTAAAAATATCAGCACAGGCAGAAAAACTTAGAAGATATGCAGATAAATATAAAGGAAAAGTACAAAATAAGCAATTTATTGATGACCAAAAAAGTTTTATAGAGAATTGGGAAACAAGGCAAAAGGAATTGAAACACCACTAAAAAAAGAAGACATAGATCCATTTTGGAAAAATATCTATTAAGATCCTGTGTAACATAACAAAAATTCTAAACAGATAGAAGCAGTAAAAGAATAAGAAGTTCAAATGTACAGGATATAAAATGGGATGCACGGCCAGACAGATTGAAACAAAGTTAAAAAATGTACCTAATTGGAAACCCCCAGGCTCAGATGCAGTACCTAACTTCTGGCTACAAATATTAACATCTTTTCATGAAGATTTAGCCATGAGTAACTATTTATGTGCACCCTGAACAGAGACCAGTCTGGTTAACAACAGGAAAAAGCAATACTCTTACTTAAAAGTGAATCTGCAAGCAATCCTAAAAACTACAGACCAACAATTTGTTTGCCTTATGATGACATATAAAATATACACTGGAATCAATGACAGCAGAGTTTATAGTCATTCAGAAGAAAACTCAATCATGGCAATAGAACAAAAGGGCAACAAAAGAAAGTCATATGGAAAAAACGGTTCATTTGATGTTAAATAAAGTCATAATGGAGAACTGTTAAAAAGGGAAGAATCTAAGAATAGCATGGATAAAACTACAAAAAAGCATTTGACAATATCCCACATTCATGGATAAAAGACAGCTTAAAAATGTGTAAGAAGCACGCTATACTGATCGATCAGATTAAAGTGATCATGAAACAGTGGCACCCTATAACGCTCTATTACATTACAGCGACCATGAAACGGTGGCAAACCATTTTGCAGTTAAGCCATGATAAAGGACAAATTAAAGACTTCTCAATTTCTTTTTGTAGATGATTTAAAACCATATAGTTTATCAGATGGGAAACTGAAAGCAAAACTGCAAGTGGTCAAAACTTTTTCAGATGATATAAGAATGTCATTTGGTCTTGATAAATGTGCAAAAGCAACCTTTAAAGCAGGAAAGCTGCAGCACCAAGAAAAGTTCAGTTTGGGACAGGAATGTGATATAAAAGAACTTGAGCAACAGGGAGTGTATAAATATTTGGGAACTGATGAAGGATCAACAATAAAACATTAACAAATGTGTATAAAGCTTAGTAAGGAATATTTTAGAAAATTTTAATATTGAAAATGGCACTGATATCGAGGAACAAAGTCCAAGCTATAAACCAATTTGCTCTTCTTGTCTTAACTTAGTTTTGGAGTGATTGACTGGCCACAAAAGGTGCTGGACTGGTTGGAAAAAAAAAACAAGAAGGATGCTTCATGCTCAAATGATTTATAAAAATCAGTGTATACCAAGCCTATATATTCCCCATTCTAAAGAGGGTATGGGCCTCCTCGATATCGATTACATGTATAGATCTGCAATTGTGGGATTGCATACATATCTGCTGACCTCAAGACCCAAACATAGTGAACGTTTTTAAACATGAGGAGAATAAGTCTAAGATGATGTCCCTGCTTAGTTTAGTGGAAGCCTATCAGTGTCAAGTGGGAATAGAAATCAAACCAGAAGTAGATAAAAATATCAGGCAGCAAATGAATGTGCCAAAAAAACAAAAGAAAGAATATAAAGTGAAGGATCAGATGAGAAGGCAAGAAATGGAGAACATGCATAAATACAGTCGCAAGTATAAAAAACTCTTGGAACAACCTCATGTTGATCAGGAGCGAATACAGGAATGGTTAAGGAAAAATTAATTTAAACCAAAAGAAGAAAGGTTAATGTTAGCAGCCCAAGATAGTGGACTACGTACACGTTGGTTTACAAAGTCCATTGAACATGTGGGAGAAAAAGACAAATGTAGGTTTTATAAAACAGAATTGGAAACAGTCACACATCTTGTTGTTGGTTGTGATAGAATAATGGTAGCAGGACCGTGTACTGAAAAGCATGATAATATGGGAAGACTGCTGCACTGGGGATTGTGCAAACATAATATTGAAGTAGATGAAAAACACTGGAAACATGAGCCACAAAACAATATAGAAAATGATGAAATTCATATCACATGGGATCACCCATTACCAACAGTTCAAAAAAATAAATCCAAGAAAACCAGATATAGTAGTCCACGAAAATAAGACAAAATTAACATTGATCACTGAATTGCTACACCCAGCGACTACAATGTCTTACATACGGAGAGACACAAAGTCATAAAATAAAAGGATTTGCAGGCAGAAAATTATGGCAATGTGGAAGAAGGATACCCAGAGAGTTCCAACAGTAGTAAGAGCAATGAGTCTTATAAAAAAAAATTTACAATCATACTTTGATATGTTACCAGTACATGTAACACCGTATAAATTGCAGGAGGAGTCATTATTGGGCACATTGAGGGTGCTGTGAGGAGCACTTCCAACTAACATCAAAGACTGAAAGAATATTGATTTCATGAACTTTAATCACACACTGACTTGGGAATGGGGTCCATTCCCGTCATGGTATTAGAAACCCAAAAGACTTGGAGAAATTAAAAGTGTGAAGAAATACCCAAATTTACAAAGCTGAACCTCAAATTTCACTCCTAAAAATCAACTTTAGGAAATAACATTCATACTGCTGAAAATATCCTGCACTGGCTATCCCAACAAACTAACCATGAAACTATAATACTTGCAGACTTAAATATAGACTGGGAACTCAAAATTCCACTACCCCTACTGAATCCATAAACTTGTACAAATTCAAATTATTAACCACATCCACTTCAGGGAAACAACATTAGACTGGATCCTTACAAACAAATCAGACAAACTGACAAAACTAGGCTGCCTCTCAGATATGATATCATAAGTGACCACATACCAAAATATGCCATTAACTCACCATAACTTAGATAAATATATTATTTATAATCAAATACAAAATACAGCAAATTTCAGCAAAGATATTTTCAGTGAAACACAAACAATATAACTGGAATGTACTTAGAACAATGCCACTAGATACTGCTACATTCCAGTTATATTGTTTGTGTTTCACTGAAAATATCTTTGCTGAAATTTGGTTGTATAAAGTAGGAATTAAACTGTATGGGAGTCTGTCCTATTGTCTGTTTTTGTAAAGGGAGTGGTGGTCATGCCAAGATGGAGTAGTTCTTGTCAAGGTGGAGTAGTTTAGTTAGTGATGACCAAAAATGTTTTGAGTTGTTTTGATGTTTGTCTTGTAGGTTGGTATAATATATTTGCTTGTCCTGTTGAACATGGAGTTTTGCAAGATTTCTAAGATGTCTAAATTGCTGGAAGGTATTTTGAGTTCTATTTTTTACTAATTTTTCTAGGCTTTAGCCCTTTTTTCTTTTGTTAGCTATGGTGCAGGGTTGTATTTTACTCTATTATGTACTGGTGCTAGATTATTTAAGGTCTGTAAGAATATGTTATTAGTGTTCTACAGCACACTACTTTATACAATCAATTTCATCTCTCTTAGACAATAATATATCTGCCCCCTTATCTCTATCTCTGCCCAACCAAAAAACACCCACAGCTCTTCAGTTTTAGTCCAGTACTCACCTCACTCATAATGAAGTTGTTCCTTATACTAAAAACAACCTCCATAGATGCAGACCAACTACCAGCAGACTACCTAAAAAGTCACAGCCTTCCTTGTGTCCATACTAATGAAGAGGTCCATAGCAGAAACACATGTTCCATCAGTGTGGAAAACGTCCTGCATCATACCACTGCAAAAAAGGTGGTGCATCTAGAGTTTAATAACTATAGACCGATAGCAGTTCTCTCTACCATCTCCAAAATATTAGAAAAATGGGTCTATATTAGAACACCGAAGTTTTAAAACTTCGAATATTCTAATATCGACCCCTATTCAGTGAACGCTTAAAATATCGAACATGCAGAACAGCGACTTTTTTCCCAGGGAAAAAATTTGCTGTTCCGAAACACATACACACAACACAAGCACACCAAATAAACAGCAATCCACACACATACACTTAAAATCCTACATCTAACCCTACACTAAACTGTACATACACTACTATCTATCCACTTACCTTAACCCAAACCCTAACCCTAAGGTCCGTCACTATCACACACTCACCGCACCCGTGCCCTAACCTTAACTCACCTACCCCACCCTAACCCTAATGTCCATCACAATCGCACACTTACCTGTCACGTGCCCTAACCCTAACTCACCTAACCCGTGCCCTAACCCTCACGTCCGCACAATCGCACACTTACCTGAACCCGACCCGTAACTTTCCACCACAGTGCTGAAAATAGTGAAGCACAGAAACGGCCAACCAAATTCTTTCCCTAGGAAAAGATTCAGTGTTCTGCAGCTTCGCTATTTTCAGCGTTTGCTGAACAGGGGTCGATATTAGAACATTCAAAGTTTCAAGACTTCGATGTTCTAACACAGACCCTACAGAAATACATCCATATACAGCTGATGCAATACCTACCCTCAAGTATCCTGCTCTCAGAAACACAACATAGCTTTAGGCTCCAGCACAGCACCACTACTGCTCTACTACATTTTACCAATATAATAAACCAACATTCAAACAATGGTCTGCTTGTGTCCACCATGTTCTTAGACTTGTCAAAGGCATTTGATATGGTCTTGCACCAGCAACTGCACATTCAACTCTCTTAAATAGGACTTTCATAATAGTCCTTGTAATGGTTTCTGTCTGGAAGGCAACAAGACGTTAAAAAACAACAAACCTACTCATCCTTTAAACCAGTTACTACAAGTGTCCCTCAGGGCAGGGCACTATCCTGAATCCTTTCCTTTTTAATATATTTATTAATAACCTTCACTCACCATATTAGTTTAGTTCAGTATGCAGATGACTCAACATTAGTATGTGTGGCCTCAATAATAAATAAGCTCCAAGACACTACCCACAAATCGTTCTCCTCTGTAGAAACCTGGCTCAAAGAATCAAGCCTCCTACTCAATTCCAAGAAAACTAAGTTAATGCTTTTTACCTCAAAAAGTAGCCAATATCAAAAATCATCTTTTACCATAAAGACAACAAATAATGTCATTGAAACTGTAATTCATAGCAAACGTCTAGGCATTAAAACAGGTGACAATTTCAAATATGACCTGCATATACTGTACACCATTAAATCAACAGACAAAAAACTAGGCTCCCTTTATAGAATCAATGACTTCCTTGCAGATACTGCAAGAAAATCTCCAGCCACCACCTTCTTACTGCCAACTCTCTTATAAGCTGCTCCTATCCTATCAAACTTTAATAATTTTCAAAGAAAGAAACTTGCCTCCTCCTACAGCAATACAATATTTAAATTTGCCACCAATCTCCCTCATAGGACCTACCATTATCATAGTTTAAAGCAATTAAACAGGCCTGATCTGCACAACTACCCAACATATTCACAACTAATTACAGCACACAAACTCATTCATCATTCAGAAAAATATGCACTACAAAACATATTGCTCCCCTGCTATCCAGCAATAGACCTCTGTTCTAGTACCAACTTCTTACTACTCACAAATAAGTCAAATAATGTTTCATGAGACTCTCTCTGCTCCCAATACATTGTTAATCTATGGAATAGTATCTCCACACAAATAAAACCCTCCTACAAACTCGATAGTTTTAAACAACATCCTAACCAGTCCTGGTCCTGCACATGTTCATCATCAGGTTAAGAATTTGTGCTCACTGTACAATATTCTCCTTTAAAACCTCTCACTGAAACAACAAAATAAATGTTATACATAACTGCTGCCTGTACAATCCAAGTTGCACATGGGCTTTCTCTTTAGTAACTTTTACCTCTAAAATCTTAGAATGTATACATGTAACTACCATATGTGTATAAATGTAAACAGAAATATAACTACTCTGTGTTTAACTGGAACTACGTATAATGCAATGCGAACAAATGCAGCTTTTCTCTCCAGGCCTCCAGTAAACAAAGACAAATAAATAAACAAATAATTTACTCAGACATTTATAAAAACGGAGAACATGCTCATACATGGGGTGAAAGGACCTAAGAGATCTGCTTACATCCTAAATCTTTGTACCAACAGAAATCTGACTGTGATTATATTCCTTCCCAGTCCAGCGAGTGGAATATCAGTGTGCCTAACTAGACAGTTACCTATAACCACCTTGGGAGTTCTTAAGGGAGTAGGCATGGAGACAGAGTAACTTACTTTAATTATGGGTAAAGGTGTTAACGAAGATGTGAGTAGTGCTATGTGGACTGGATGAGGTTTCTCAACAACCTCAGCAAAAGTGGGTCTGTTGTTAGGTGTCTGTGATGTCCTGTTATGCTTCTTACTGAGATATGTAGTATGCGAGTGGTTAGTCTCCAGATTTAACAAGTATTTACACCTCTTGCAATTAATGTCAACAAATGAGAAAAGTAAGCAAATGAAGAAGAGTAATAGCAACATCATGCTCATTGATAACGTTCCTAATGAAAGCAGGCTGCAACAGATGGAGCAAGCTGTAAACTGATGTCAATACAGACCAATACATTACCAGAAATATACTTTTCTCTCTCATGTGAAGGTGTGTTGGGCTTATCACTGCAGCAGTACTGGTCCAAAGCAAACCAAAGGCAATCTGGGAAGGGGGATGCAATGACTGTATAGCATCTGGTATAACTGTGATGCATGGTAGCATACATATGCTTGAGGATGGGAATCATATTCTCACTGCACATATGATGTCCTTGTGCTACATGGGGTAATCAGGACATGAAAAAGAACCTCCAGCCTGTCTTCAGGATTATGGCCATTATCTTATACAAAAAGAGGGATTGCCAGTAAGGTAGATTCTCTGAAATAAGGAGACTCCCAAAGTGAATTTACAGGGCTCTAGGTAGAAAGGCAAATTTAAGGAAAAGAAAGAAGCAGTCTGGACATAATAGTCTTTAATAAAAGAAGAGAAAAAATGCATACACAAAAACAAAGTAAAAAAATATAATGGAAGCATTAACTTCAGCATAAGTAAAATATTTTCTGGATAAGATATAGACCAGACTTGGAGAATGTTCAGTCATGTTTGTTTGTACTGAAAGAAATCTTCATGTATTTGCTGGGTTTTAAACTTGATTTTTTAATAGATTCATAGTTAGTTACTAGGCATGCAGCTCAGGAGGCCATTAAGGATCCTAGCCCAAATTTCCACTAACTGTCAGAACTAAATGTACAGTTCCCTTGTATTGGCCAGGAAATGGACCCAAGTCATATGCTTGGAAGGCAAGTATACCACCAATGTTTACACATATCAGCTACTATGACCTTAGATTCAGGACAGAAGAACTGCGGGAACCTTTATTGATCCTTTCTTTCTTTCTTTATTTGACATTTCTTGACTGGGGTGGTCTGACTGAGCAATTGCCCTTTTTCAGCGGAGGCACAGGGAGAAAAGCTCCACGATACAATTAAGAAAATTATATGGAAACAGTACAATATGACAAATCAAGCAGATATTAAGAGTACAACATCCCATACTACACTTACACAAAGTAGAAATAGTATGAACAATTAGTTGCAAGGTTAGGGTACTCACATTAGGATTGTCATCAGTACCCAGAAGTAACATTCATTGCATATTGTTTTATGAACGAAGTTTGGTGTAGATATTAATATAGTGGCTTTATAGCCAACAGGATGGGGTAGCTGGTTAACTGGACAAACAACTGAAGTTAGCAAGAAAAAAGTAGGAGATTGCCATGTGATAATAGAAGGTAGGTAATTAGAGGAAGGAAGGAAAAGGAAGGTCAGGGAGGCGTGAGGTAAGAAATGGAGAAGAGAGAATAGGGTTCAAGTGGAGTGATAACAGTGAAATATCCTGGAGCTGTGTAAGTAGTTTTTGAGAGCTTTTTTGAATTCAAGGGTATGGGTAGTGATTCTAAGGGGCATGGGTAGTTTGTTCCAAGCTAGAGCAGGGAAATAGCTAAAGAGTTTCTGTCCAATAGATTTTTTAGGTTTCTGAATTTATAAGAGACATTGGTCTGAGCTTCTGAGGGACAGAGGGGGGTACAGTGGGAAATTAGTAAGCATATGCTACGGCAGGAGGTGGGCTTGTTCAGGATAGAATAGATGATGGGCAGTTGAGTTAGGAAACTCAAGCCAGTTAAGAGTCCTGAGAGCATGGCAGTGGTAAGCTTCAGATGGTAAATTATCAGCAAATTTTGCAACTTTGTTGTAGGTGGTTTTGAATTTATAAAGTGGTGAGGTATGCAAGTTGGTTAAGACTTGTGAGCTGTAGAGAAGGCTAAGAAGAAGGTAAGCTTGGGCAACTGAGTTTGTGGAGACAGGTGTGAGGAACCTTTTATTTCTCTACAGTAGGCTGAAAATACAGTGAAGTACATGGTGGTCAAATTTAAGCTGGTCATCAATGATTACTCCAAGGAGCTTTGGATGGGTATCAGCTGAGATAGTTGTGGTGTTAAGGGAGGAGATGGTGAATGAGGATTTGAGGTGGTAGATAGATTTGGGAAGGAAGAGAAGAAGTTTTGTCTTTTTAGGGTTTAGTACGAGTTGATGGTTAGTGAGCCAAGTTTCAGTGAGGTTAAAAGATTTTTGTGTCACAGTAGGCAGGTCTGATGGGTTGTCAGCGATGGTGCTGATTGTAGAGTCATCTAGGTACTGTATAAGGGATGACTGAGGACAGGAAGTGTGGAGCTGATAAGTAAAGATGTTAAAAAGAAGGGGACCTAGAAATGAGCCTTGAAGAACACCCATTTCGATGTGGAGAAAGGGAGAGAGCAGAAAGCCATTTGACAAATTGCGGTTTGCCTGTGAGGCAGCTCTTGAACTGAGAGGTAGTTGATGAGGAGAGGTTGAGTTGAGAAAGTATGGAGAGCAGGATGGGGTGGGAGACAATTTCAAAGGGTTTGGAGAGGTCAAAGAATAGGCAGGACACCAGCTTATTGTTGTCTCTGGCTAAGGAGATGGAGTTGGTGAAGGAAATGAGCGCTGCGGTGGTGCTGTGGTGTGGGCAGAAGCAGTGTTGGGTGGGAGTGATGAGGTTTTCTTTAGTGAAATAGGCCATAATTTGTTTGTGAACACAGTGTTCGGGAATTTTAGAGAGGGGGGAAAGTATGGCAATTGGTCGATAGCTAGAGAGGATTACAGAAATCCATCCTTTGCAGATGGGTATTATATGGAATTTTTTTCCAGAGAGCTGGGACAGTGGATTCACTGATAGAGTGGTTTATTAGGATGGAGATGAGATATGCTATGGAGTCAGCAGCAGCCTTAAGGAAGAGAGGTGGGAGGTTATCAGCAGATGGGGAACAGGGTTTGAGTTTGAAGAGGTGTTTTTTTATATAACTGGTAGGAACTTAGTTTAGTGAGAATGGGCAGTTTTGTAGCAGGGGTGTGAAGGGGAATGGATGACTGTTTTGGTTGGAGGACTGCATAAGTTTACTGATAGTATCAATGAAGTATGAATTAAAAATGGATGCGGTTTCTTGGGCTGTGTTATTGGGACAGCGGTTGGGAGATGAAATATTCCCTCGGTGAAGGATTTGGTTAATAATAGTCCAGAATGTCTTGGTGTTTCTAGGTTCAGTAGATTGGGATGTGAAGCAGACGTTCTTTTTATCTGTGTTTATGTGTTTTTTGGTTAAATTGCGGAGTTCTCAGTAATTCTGGTAGTGAGTGGGAGATTTGGTCTTGGTCCAGAGTTTCCAGGCAGAATCTCTGTGTTATATAAGAAACTGAGTAGAATTAGTAAGCCATGGGGAGCTTTGAGATTTGACCCTGACTGTTCTGGGAGGGGCAATAGAGTCTAGTGTGTTTTAGGAAGATGGAGCTGAATTGTAGAACATCTTTGTCAAGGGGTAGGGATGAAAGGAAGGACCAGTCAATTGCAGAGAGAGAGGTATTGAATGTGTCAGGGTTGAAATTAGTAAGCTTTTGGCATTCTTTAAATATATGCGGTCTAGAGAGGTGGGGGGAGAATCTGTGGATGTGTACAGTAGAGTGGTCACTAAGGGAGTCTGGTAGGGATTCAGGGTGGTGGCAGAAGTTGGGGTGGGAGACCAGAATCCAGACAAGTATAGAGGAAGTATTTGTAGGTTTATGGTGAAAGGTTGGAGAAGAGATTAGTTGGGTGTAGCCATAAAGGTTAATACTGGTGTTAGGGGAGTGAGAGATGAGGTTTTGCCAATTGATGTTAATGTCGCCTAGTATAATGGATTAATTGGGTATATTTTCTGACATCAAGTGGAGAATCTGTTCTAATAAAGGTATCCTGTCTCAAGGGGCTAGGTAGATTCTAGCAACTGTTATGGTTTTATGACTGTTAAGGTTGTAATTGGCAATAATGAGTTCAGCTGGGTGGAAGGAGGGGGAGGGCTGGTTGGGGGGGTAATGTGAGGAGGTCTGAGTATATAATGCCAACTCCTCCACCTTTTTTATGGGTTCTATCATGGGGCAGAATGTTGTAACCAGGGGGGAGAAATACGTTGTTAGAGTTGTATGGTTTTAGCCATGTTTCAGAGACAGTGACAAGGGTGGGGGGGTATTGGGCTATCCAAGAGTGGAATTCAGTTATCTTGTTGAGAATGGTGTGAATATTAATAGAGAAAAAGGAAAAATGTTTGGGAGTATGGATGGTAGTTTGTAGGAGCTGTTGGCAAGTGGAAGTTGGGGTTGATGGGTTACAATGTGGCCCAGGGATGGGGAGAATGTCTCCTGATAGCTGAATTGCATTGCAGGGGTGGAGGAGGACAGATTTTGAGGAGTAGACTGCTAGCAGTTTAAATTTGGTTCTACAGTTTGAGTAGATTTTTGGAGGCCCTTTAATTTTAGGGAGAGAGAATTCAGTACTGGTGAAGAGTGAGGGTGATATGGGAGAGAGGTAGTGTTTGTTGGTGTGTATAATGTGGTGGGGGTGGAAGGAGTATTGGGCTGTAGGTTGAGGTGGGTGTGATATGAGGAGAGGTTAGATAGGGGTAAGAGAAGTAAGGAAGAGAAGAGATGGAAGAGCATATTAATAGGTATTGAGCGAATGAGAGGGAGGAGAGCGTGTGTATGGGTGGTGCAAGGTTTTGGAGTAAAGTGTGATGTATAATGTGTGTGGATGGTTACTATGGGTAGGAGGAGTTTGGTTGAGGTTTAGAAGGAGATGGAGTGAGGGGGAGCTATAGGTTTCTGTTGAGGGGTGTGTAGATAGATGGTTAGCTATAAAGGCAATTGATGTGGGGTGGGAATGGGGGTAGGGTAGGGGAGAGGAGTGAGACGAAGTGAAGCGAGGGTGAATGAAGCAGGACTACACCAAGTAAGAGGGAAGAAAAAACTATCAGCCTATGCTTGTGAAATATTGGCAGTACAGTGTGCTGGGAAGCTTGTGGAGTGTGTGATACAAATTAAGAATCCAATGGGGCAGGTACATGGTGCATGCAGCTAGAAACTAGCAGAGGGACTACTGCAGAAAGGTGCGAGAGGGGAGGTTAGGAGGAGGGGGGTCACTGATGCAACCTGGAGAGCGTGCTCACAGCAACAGACTAAAGTATAACTTAAGTATTTGGCAAAAAATTACACTGATTAAGACATTCACTAGAAGAGTTAGTTGCAGGACCCAGTGAAGTCTCAATAGCAAACAGCAAAAAGCAGCCAGGTAGATGTTGGAGGCCGAGGTCTCAGTAGGGGGAGGGCAGACTTGCTTTCCTTATTGTAAATAAACTGTAGGGAGACAAATAAAAAAAATAGTTGAATCCAGACTGGGTATGAGGTTAGGCTAAATGGTAACAGCAAATTAACATCACAGATATAGAAACTGTAGCCACAAGGGAGAATTCTGGTGAGAGAGAAATGGGAAGGAAGAACAGGGCAATACAGAAGATAGCGAGGCACTAGAGAAGGAAAGACAGAGGTAGAGGAGTGAATGGAGGTATAGGAACAGAGAGTTTCTGTAAAGAGAAGCAGTGAGATGGAGCAGATAAAGCTCAGGGGGTGAGAGCAGTGCAGAAGTGGGGAGGGGGAGAAGTACGAGAAGATAGCCAGGAAGGGGGAAGGAGACCAGACTAGAAGATCTATTGAACAGTGTTCCCGATCTGGGAAGAGGAAACTTACACTACCGCTATAATAACCATAGCAACCATCTAGGCTTTAAAGATTTCATATAAGCTGGAGACAGTGCAACAAAACATCTAGGTTTGCAAGGGTAAGTAAGAGATATAGACAACCTGACAGACAAGTAGGAACTACACTTCTGAAAGCACGCTGAGGTTAACAAAGCAGCAT
The DNA here is from genome assembly GCF_019279795.1 of Protopterus annectens. Lineage (NCBI taxonomy): Eukaryota > Metazoa > Chordata > Ceratodontiformes > Protopteridae > Protopterus > Protopterus annectens. The sequence continues at coordinate 863,767,309 of NC_056741.1, read as the reverse complement.
ACAGTCCACATATGTCTCTATTAATATTGCTATGCGATACGAGCATATCATGGTTTACAGTAATTTTCATGCAGTCTATTGAGATACAAAACACTACTCAGATACTTATCAATATTACAAACAGGAAACACTCAATGAATATGTAGGCAATACAGGTTTAAATGCAAGCAAACATTCACAAATACAAGGTACAAAGTACAGTTGTGTACACTTACCATAAATGTAGATGTTCGAGTGCATTCACTGTTGCAGTCATTACATTTGGGTAATCTGCTTGCAAGTTGCCCTCAGTCAGCCTGATTAACAAAGTCTTGGGTCCTGCGTCAGTTGCTGTCCCTTCTTCTATGATGTCAGGTCATCAGGGGTATAAAACATGCAGCCGATGCCATTATATCATTTTTTTTGCCCCAGATGTCATGTGCCCCCCCTAATGGGAAGCAATTAAACATAAAAACACAAAGGTATTCATCCAACAAAAATGCAAATACACCAAAAAGGCTTTTAAGCATAGTAAAGGAAAGTAGAGGTATATCCAAAAGAAGTTAGGGGGCAGGAGGGAGGGTACCCAGGACTTCAACAGTGAATACACTCGAACATCTACATTTATGGTAAGTGTACACAACTGTACTATGTTCTTCATGTTTCACTGTTGCAGTCATTACATTTGGGTAGATTCCCAAAGCTATGGTTGGGAGGAGGAGTTTAGATAGCATTAGGGCCAGCTATAAGGCCCTGCAAGACTGCAGTGGCAAAGCCAGCTCTGGATTTAGAGAAAATTGGCAAATGATAATGCTTGGTGAAAGTATGTACAGAACTCCAGGTAGCAGCTTCATGTCCCTGGTAGGAACGCCTTTGAGAAAGGCTGCAGAAGTAGATGCAGCCCTGGTGGATTGAGGTCTGATCCCCTGGGGGATGGGTTTTCCATGGTGCTTATAGCAGAAATGAATGCAATGGCTTATCCATTGAGAAATGGTTTGTTTTGAAACAGCCTTCCCCTCTGCCCCTGCAGCAAATGCTACCAGCAGTTGTTCAGATTTTCTTTGAGGTTTAGTCCTGTTCAAATACAATCTAAGTTGTCTGTGCACATCCAAATAATTCAGTATCCGTTCCCCTTTGTTCTGTGGATTGGGAAAGAAGGTTGGCAAATGAATGGACTGATTAATAGCCACACTGGATACCACCTTGGGCATGAAGGATGGATTGGTTCTGAGTGACACTCTGTCCGCATGAAAGACAATGAAAGGCTCCACTGCCATAAGTGCCTGTAATTCAGATACCTTTCTAGCTGAAGTGATTGCTAAAAGGAAAGCTGTTTTCCAAGAAAGAAATTTTAAGTCTGCAGTAACAGCTGGCTTGAAAGAAGGTAGAGTGAGTTTCTCCAATGCAAAGTTAAGGTCCCAGGCTGGGGTTGGAGCTCTCCTGGGTGGTCTCAAAATTTTGGCCCCTCTGAGGAACTGCTTGAGCAGTGGATGAGAGAAGAGGGGAGGTTCTGTGTTATAATGAGCTGAAATGGCTGAGTCGTGGATTTTAATGGAGGAAAAAGACAGACCCTTGTGAAGCATCTCAGTTAAGTATTGTAAACTCTGAGGTAAATTGGGCGCTGCTGTGCTCATCCCTTGTGACTGGTTCCAGGCACAGAATCTTTTCCATTTTTCAGCATAAGATTTTCTAGTACTAGGCCTCCTTGCCTCTAAAATGACATCCATCACAGGTTTGCTGAGGGATGGTAAGGGAGAGTTTAAGTAATTAGCCAGGCTACAAGGTTCAGTGTTGGAAGCTGAGGGTGCAGAATCTGGTTCTCCTGCTGAGACAGCAGGGAAGGAGTTTGAGACAGGTGCCATGGAGATAACCATGACACACTGCGCAGGAGGGGGTACCAGTGTTGGCGCGGCCAGTCTGGAGCAATCAAAATCATCCTTGGTTTGTCCTGTTTGACTTTTAGTAGTACTTTGGAGAGCAGAGGCAGCGGGGGGAAGGCACAGACTGATAGGTTTTTCCAGCTGAAGGACAGAGCATCCACTTTCCAGGCTTGTTTGTGGGGAGTCATTGTGTAAAATTTGTCCAATTAGTAGTTCTGGGGGGAGGCAAACAGTTCTATATCTGGGCAACACCATTCACTTGTCAACATGATGAAAATCCTTGGTTCCAGTTTCCACTCGTGTGGGTCCATGAGGTTTCTGCTTAGTCCGTCTGCCAGTGTATTTAATTTTCCTGGCAGGAATTGAGCTTGTAGGTGGTACTTGGTAGCTCAAGGCTGTGTTCCACAATGCCATGGCTAGTCTGCAGAGGGGGCAAGAATGTGTACCCCCCTGCTTGTTTATGTACCACATAACCGTGGCGCTGTCCATCTTTACCATTAGTTGTCCTGGAAGAATGTAGTCCTTGAAGGCTGTCAGAGCATTCTGTACAGCTAACATTTCTTTTTGATTGATATGACTTGGGTTGCATTTACCCTGAATACACTTCCCTGCCAGGTGAGCCCCCCCCCCCACCCATGCATAGCCTGATGCATCTGTTGTTAGGGTTTGGGTGGCAGGGGGTGGTGTGAAAGGTAGTCCCTTGTTTTGGTGGCAGGCCTCTGCCCACCAAAGGAACTCTAGGCGTAGGCAAGGTATGATAGGAATCATTGTTTCTAGGCTGCGAGAATGTTGACTCCATAGGCTTTTTAGATGCCACTGTAGTTTCCTCATATGCAGTCTTGCATATGGAATTAGAAGAATGCAGGAGGCCATGAACCCCAAGGCTTGCAATATTTGTCTTGCAGATAGCAGGGTTTTTGTGGCCATTTGTTTGAAGTAGGTTGTCAAATGAATTTGCTTTTGTGGCGTGAGGTAAGCCATCTGGGAAGCTGTATTCAAGCTTGCTCCCCGGAATGTAATTTGTTGACAGGATACCAGTTGTGATTTCTTTTCATTTATGGTGTACCCCAGACAAGTTAGAACCCTTTTTACAAAGGCCAGATGATTCAAAAGTATGTCCTGGCTTTCTGCCTGAATTAGACAATCGTCCAGGTATGGGTATATTTGAATACTTCTTTGCCTGCAAAATGCAATAACTGGAGCCAGGCACTTTGTGAATACCCTGGGTGCTGTAGATAAGCCAAAGGGCAGTGCTGAGAACTGATAATGAGTGTAGCCTGCTTTGAAGCGTAGGTATCCTCTGCAAGATTCCCTGATTGGGATGTGCAGGTATGCTTCTTTTAAATCTAGTGTTGCCAACCAGGCATCTTTGCCTAGCATAGGAAGTAATTGGTGAAGAGTCAGCATCTTGAATTTTGGAATCTCCAGAAAGGTGTTTAGAGTGGACAGGTCCAGGATAGGATGCCATGATTTGTCTTTTCTGGGTACCAGGAAAAGTCTTGAGTAGTAACCTTGTCCCTTTTCCTCTTCTGGTACCAGTTGAATATCTCCCATGCTTAAGAGAGAAAGTACTTGTTTTTGAGCCTCTGCCCACTGATTTGGGGGTAGGTTCAGCCACCCATTTGGTGTTGGCAACATGTGGAAGTGAAATCTGTATCCCTGGGACACTATATTTAAAACCCATTTGTCCTGGGTAATGAGTTCCCAGTTCTTTGCATGAAGAGCAATCTTTGCCCCAAAGGGGCAGTCAGAAGATAAGTGCTTGGAAATTTTAAAAGGAAGTCATTGAGACAGTTTGCCATAGGGGGAGTCTTGTTATTCCCAGAACTGGAAGTGGAGGCCCCCCACTGCTTAGTTCTGTGAGTCCCCTGGGACTGAAACCTGGGGTTTTTGCTGTGTCTGGGTTTGGCTTGAGAAGACCTGGAAGGGGCTGATAAGGACCAGTTTTTAGAGGGCCAGTGCCTACTAAATCTAGGAGGCTGAACTTGTAAAAAATCTTTAACAGTTTGCATAGATTTAGCTTTATCTTCCATCTTTTTAAGAACTTCTTCAGCCTTGTTGCCAAACAGGCGGTCCCGATTTAAAGGAGTATCCAACAATTTAGCTTTAACATGATCAGGCAAAGATTGCTCCTTAAGCCAAGCATGCCTTCTAAGCACAGACCCAGTAACAGCAGCCCTGCAAGAGGCCTCTAAAGAATCAAAACCACATTGCAAAGTATGTTTTCCAACTTGTTCAGCAGAATGCATTAGATCCTGTAAGTCTTTATTTTCCACACAGTCAGGAATCAACATCATTTTCTGTTTAAGCAGTCCAATAACACGTTGTTGATATTTTAACATATGAAATTGGCAGTTTAAAGCTCTAATGGCCAAGGTTGCTGAAGTGTAAACCTTTTTACCCCATCTATCCAGCACCCTGGAGTCTCTATCAGAAGGGGTAGGATTTTTAGCAGTAGAAGCCTTAATGCCCTTGGGCCCCTGTGAAATAGTCTCTGGAACTGCAATAGGATTTTTGAAAAAGAACTTGTGGTACTCAGGGACCCTGTAGTAACTGTCAGGTATACTGGGAACAGGAGGCAGGACATCAGAGGCCAAATTGGATTCCAAGAAAGCATCATCAATGTCTAGTACAGGAGGAATAGCCAAAGGCCTATGGCTGAGGTAGGAGAAGGAAATCCCTAAGCCTCTTTTTTGAATCAGAAAATTCCTGTCTTTCCCAGTGAAAATGCTCCCTTAGAGTATGTAACGTTCCCCAAAAGAAAAATCCTCAGTAGGGGAAGCAGAGGGAGTAGAGTCCTCTGCATCAGAATCCTCATAAGTAGGTAAAGACAAATCCAGGTCATCGGAATAGTCAGAAAAAAATGAATCCTGATCAGAATATTCATAATCAAGCTCAGCCCTAGGCCTCTTAGAAAGGGGGGGGGGGGTTGGCTACCCCTGATTATAGTTATTAGATCTTCAGCCATTTTTATCATTTGTTTTTCAGGCATAGAGGCCTGAGCATGTGGCCCTGGCGTTGTTTTTTTAGACATGGATCGAGATTTAGGCCTTAGTAATGAAGGAGGCGGCGTTGATTTAATATGCAAGTCCGTAGGCCTGAATACACTTTCAGAAGCCGGTGCCTGCACAGAGGCTCCGGACCCATCCAAGGTAGAGACATCCGCGGGTTCCATAGTTGAAGTATCTCATGGCATACCGGATTCCGAATGGGTCTAAGTAGAGGCCTGAGAATCAGAAGTAGCGGGTATCAGGGGCTGCGGAAAGCACCTCACTGAGTACCAGCGAATTAGCGATTGGCTTAGGAGAAGCATCGTCGGCAGCCTGCCTCTGTCTTTATCTTTGTGTTTTTTCAGAATCCCGGTAGTCGGATGGCTAATCGACGACATTTCTGGATAATTAAACTGAAAACCAAAATATTTAGAAGCAAAAATATACTGATGACAGATAGTGCGCTGATTAAATAAAGCACAAAACTGACAGCAAGGTACATCGTGGTCAGGGCCTAGGCAAGGAATACAGTACGAATTAAAATCTTTATGAGGTATTTGCTTTCCACAAGTAATGCAATTATTAACTTTTACTGACATCGGAAAGGAGCAAGAAAAAGTTTCCCCAACGGAGTACTTAGCTTTTAGTTGAAGACTTCGGTTCTGAAATTCGAAAATGAAAATTTCATGAGTCGGACGACCGGCAATTGCGAACTGCTTCTGCTTCGGGCACCGCACGGCAAGAAAGACTGACATAATGAAGTCAGCTGCATGTTTTATACCCCTGACAACCTGATGTCATGGAAGAAGGGACAGCAACCGATGCAGGACCCAAGACTTTGTTAATCAAGCAGACTGAGGGCAACCTGCTAGCAGATTACCCAAATGTAATGACTGTAACAGTGAAACACGAAGAACATCCCATAAAAAGCAGTATCAGTTATGCTACAGAGCATACAGGGTAAGACACAAAACTAAAAAACAAGATTTCCTTATATATACCTTGGTAGGTTTACAACACAAAAATAACCAGCAGTGTTAGGTACATGACAACAATTAGGCAATTATTTTGAACAAAACGTATAGCCTTATCTTTAACAGATGCAAATGGTTTGAGAAAACACTTACTAGGCAAGTACGCTACTCTCAAGACTGATACAAAGGCTGGAGTTCTGGTCAGGGGCTTAGAAAAATAGAGCCTGGACCTTTGGAGGTCATGATATAACCTCTGATGCTGGTACTGTGGAAGGGGAGGGGCCAAGGATAGGAAATGAGACAATATTGTGAGGGGGAAGGTGAGCAGAGGTGGAGTGGGGGGATGATGGTGTTCTAGAGCTGAGAAGGAAGATGGGATGGGGAATCAAGGAGAATAAGTAAGGGTAATGACACCAAGTAAGTAATAGACAAGAGAAAAACTATCAGCCTGTACTTGTGAAATACTGGCAGTAGAGTGTGCTGGGAATCCTGTGAAGTGTGTGATACAAATTAAGATTCCAATGAGGTAGGTATGTGGTGCATGCAACTAGATACCAGCAGAGGGACTACTGCAGAAAGGTGCGGGAGGGGAGGATAGGAGGAGGGGGGCCACTGAGGCAACCTGGAGAGCATGTTCATTGCAATAGACTAAAGTAAAACTTAAGTATTTGGCAAAAACCTACACTGATTAAGATATACACTAGCAAAGAGTAGTTGCAGGACCTGCTGAAGTCTCAATAGCAAACAGCAAAAAGCAGCCAGGTAGATGTCAGAGGCTGAGGTCTCAGCAGAGGGTGGGCAGAATTGCTTTCCTGCTTGTAGATAAAGCTATCAGAGTGTAGTTGCAGGACCCGCTGAAGTCTCAACAGCAAACAGCAAAAAGCAGCCAGGCAGCTGTCCGAGGCTGAGGTCTCAGCAGGGGGTGGGCAGACATGCTTTCCTGCCTGTAGATTAAACTAGCAGAGTATAGTTGCAGGACCCACTGAAGTCTCAATAGCAAACAGCAAAAAGCAGCACATTAGTGTACTTTACCCATGACTTCAGAGCTGGAGCTAGCTTAGTTGGTGTCCTGGGCAATCCTCCAGTCAACAACCTCCCAACCAACATTTAGAGCAAAAGGAAAGCGCAAGTTCTCCAGTGTAGTAGAGAAGCATGTGCGCATACACATACATACACACACACACACACACACACACACACACACACACACACACACACACACACACAGATTGCAGGGGCCATACTTGGTCCCAGTACGCTAGCTACACATGTGCGCAAACTCAAAGCGTCAAAGCTGTTTGAATGACTAGCACTGTACATCCATGCTGCTATCCAAGTGCCACTGACATGCAGGGAGACCAATCATCACCTATTTTACAGTGATGATTCCACCCTTTAATAGCTTGCACCTGGGGCTACTGCTCCTTTTGCCCCCCCCCCCACCCCAATATGGGTAGCCTGTTTTTATACTGTATTCTACTTAATAAAAAGTGATCACTGTGAAGTGCATGAATTGGCTGAATGTGAGCAAAGGCACAGTAGTCTACTGTCTAAAATATACAAGTGCAGTTTTAGGATTGTCCCAGTTAATTTGTGATGACTCTGTGGTATGGGAGAAGTGCAGAGCAATGGTTAAATTATAGGGTTTAGATGGTACAATTAGGAAAGTCTGATTTTTTTTTTATTGAAAAAAAAAACATCTGCTTTATGCAGGACAGTGCAAATTTCCCTTAAATGGCAGTAAAATGAGCGTCCAACTACAGTGTGCACAAAAACAAAATGTATTTATTGCAGGAAGTTTGCCCATGCAGGCAAGTGCCAGATACACTAAAGCCCGAACTACACTCAGTTGCCAAAGATCTATTAATGGCTCAAGCTTCCATTGCAAAAGTACTTGGGCAGGATAGATGTGCCCATCCTGGGTGGGGGTGGGGGGGTAGACAGGATAGACTAGGACCATCCAGTGACGCAATCTCTCGAAGGAGCAGCAATGCAAAGGATGGCCTAGGGGTAGACATTCAGTAACCATAAAAAGCAGTATTAAGAGAGCATGCAGTTGCATGGGGAGAGCACAGTGGAATCCACAGAGGCACAAATCACTTGTCCCCACCCAAGAGGGAGGGTTAGGGCCATACTAAATATGCCCTCATTATTATGATGCCAACGAGTGTACAAACCATTGGTGACATTGTTGAGGATGCCTGTATGATTACCAACTCTTTTCAGCTTAGACTCTTAGTAGAGTGATCCCCAGGGTGGGGAAGCAAATGGATGTGACTGATAGGGGAAGGCTTGATGGATAGCAGGTCCAGCTGCAAAAATCAGCTAGAAGAGGGAACAGTAGCCACCAAAAAACTATTGAGCTCCTCCTTTACTCATAATGCACCAACCCCTAATATGCATCAGATCTTGTTTGCTGATTGATATAATATTAATATAACATTCCTGATAACAGAAGCCATTATCTAGAGCTGAATATACAGGACAATGGTGTCCTTATAAGCTCTCTTTCTTCCAGAAATAAATTGTGAGAAAGGTTGGGGGTTGGTGGGTGGGGAATTGAGGAAGAATGAAATTGGGCAACACAGATGGAACATTATGATGAGTACATAACTTCATCTGATGTCAATTTCATTCATTCCTCAACAACTTGGACAGAATCCCCAGCTACCTAAAATCCCGGGTGGACTCTAAGGAAGGATATTCCTGAGCACAGTTGAGCCAAAGGCTGATCTTCCTCTTGAGACTAAATCCAATTTGTAATTAGCAATAAAGGTATGATGATTGGCCCAGGTTGCAGTCGCACATATGTCATCCATGGAAGCCCTAGACAGAAACACTGAAGAAGTTGCCATGGACCTTGTTGAATGGGGCTCTTAAAGGTTTTGATAAGGACAGATCCAAATTGTTGTAGACAAGTGATATACAATCCATCAGCCATCTGGCTAAAGTTACCTTTGCAACTTACTTGCCCAATTTAGAATCTGCAAAGGAAACAAATAATTGATCAGTCTTTCAAAATTCTTTTGTTCTATGTAAGTAAAAATGTAATTGTCTGCGAACATCCAATAAGTGCAACATATATTCACCTTTGTTTGTAAATTTTGGAAAGAAAACTAGCAGATTAATGGACTGGTTGATGTTAGATTCTGACACCTCCTTAGGAAGGAAAGAAGGATTCGTTCATAATTGTACTCTATCCCTACGAAAAATCAAGTAGAGAGGTTTAGAGGACAATGTTTGAAGTTATGAAATTCTTCTAGCAGAGGCGGTAGCTACCAGAAAAATAGTCTTAGAGGTCAGAAACTTAAGATCTTATTTCCCTGCTGGCTCTAAGGGGGAATGAAACAAGGCCTGAAGTAGCAAATTTAAGTCTCATGGGGGAGTTAAATCTTTATAAAAAAGTCTCAAAAGAAGGGTACCTCTCAAGAAGGCCTTACACAGTTTAGATGAAGCCAGAGTGGATTTCTCAAATCCAGTGTGAAAATTAGAGATGGCTGCTAATCGAACTCTAATGGTTGAAGAGCTAGCTCCTTCATTGAAAATCGTTGCCAAAAACTCAAGGACACTGAGTACAGGGACTGAAAAGGGGTCAATATGTTTCTGAAGTGCTCAAAACACAAACCTCTTCCATTTACTTCTATAAAGTTTTCTTGTAGAAGCTTTATGGGAAGATCAAAGTATATGATAGATGGGGAAGAGAACAGGAGTTGTCTGGCTGTTAAAGGGAGTGGAGAAACCATGCTGTCATCCTTGGGTTTGAGATATCCGGGTGAATCATGCCTGCCGGGTGAGACACGAGGTCTGGAATTGGATCCAGAATCCAAGGTGGATAAATTAGATGAGGCCAAAGAAAGGGGAACCAAATCTGTCGAGGTGAATAAGGTGCAATCAGAATGACTTTGCTCTTCAACTGGAAAGCTTTCTGCAGAAATTTGGGGATCAAGAGAGTTGGAGGATATGTACAGAGGAGACCAGATTATGTAGTAGAGCATCCCTCTGTGATTCCCTTGTGAAGAAATTAGGACAAATAACCTGCTGAACTTGTTGTTCAGGGGAGAGGCAAAGAGATCGCAGCAAGGCTGACTTCACTGGCGAAAAATCGTTTCTGCAACCTTCATGTTGAGACCACTCATGAGGCAGTAGAATGGATCTGCTCAATTTGTCTGCTATCACGTTGGACTTCCCTGGAATGTGCATTGCTATCAGAAAACGGTTGGATGAGATCACCTACTGCCACACTGTGAGGGCATCTCTACACAAGGGGTAAGACCTGGTTCCTCCTTGTTTGTTGATGTACCAAACTACTGACAAATTTTTTGTCTGAATCACAACTGTCCCGAAGGGGAGAGTGTCTTGGAAGGCATGCAACATTAAGAGCACTGTTCTCATTTGCAGGACACTGATATGCATATTGGCCTCTTTGGGGGACCAAATGCTTTGGACTGATTTCCCCAGTAAGTGCCCCCCAGTCTGGAATACGCCCATGGTCACTATGGCCTTCTGCTGAGGGAGAATAAAAGGACAGGGGTGTAGAACCTGATCTGATCAAATCCACCACCAAATTTATCTCTTGCATGCCTGAGTGATCCTTATTTGAGCTGACGTGTTGATAAAGAAGAGAGCAATGTGTCACTAACATGAATTGTAGAACTCCCATGTAAACCCTTGCTAGAGGAACTAGGACTATAGCCACTGACATTGATCCCGGTGCCTGTGGAATCAACTGGGCTGAGCTTGGGGTACGGTAAATTATTTTTCCAACCTGGAATCTGATTGTTTGTACTCTTGAGAGTTAAAGAGAAGCTGTCACTGATACCACGTCAAAAATTGCTCCCATGAATTCCAATGTTTGAGATGGTTCTAACTGAGACTTGTAATTTATGGCAATCCCCAGATAGAGCAAGTCTGATCAAATGCTCTTGTTAGTAGATGCCTGGTCAGGGTGGCAATGAGTCAGTTGTCAAGGCATGGAAACACTCGGAATCCCTGCAGTCTGATGTGAGCTGCTACCACTGCCATGCATTTGAACACCCTGGGGGCTGTGGTGGGGCCAATGGGCAGTGCTCTAAACTGGAAATGACTGCCTCCTGGCCAGAAGTGTAGATACCTTCTGGATTGTCTGTTTATTTTTATATGATAGTATGCATCGTGATGGTCTATCGAGCACATCCAGTCGTCCTTGTACAAGAAGGGCAGAATAGAATGAACTGTGACCATCCCAAATATTGTATGTCAAACTGACTCGTTCAAGTGGCTGAGATCCAAACCAGTCTCCAGTACCATGTTTTCTTTGGCACTAAAAAGAATCTTGAGTAAGTTCCGGATTCCATCTGGTCTGGTGGGACCTCTTGGATGACTCTTTCTAGCAGCTTTTGTATTTCTAGTGTTGCTGCTTTCCTCTGACTGGGTAGAACATTGGTGCATACAGATGGAGTTGGAAGGGAAAAGGGAATTATATAATCTCTGGAAATAATCCTCTGCACCCACGTGTCTTTTGTGATGTCTAGCCAGGCTCTCTGGTGCAGGAACAACTGACCCCCAATTGCTTCCAGAGGGGGGCCAATCAGGTCTCCTTTCAGGAGCGCTGATAGGGTCCATCACAGAAGGAATCTCTGGACCCTTGGTTCTATGGGCCTCCTCTGCCATGTGGGCAGCGTCTTCCATTTGAGTTCTTTCAAGGGTCAAAAAACATACTTTCACTGCAGAGAGGGTCTTTCCATCTTTCTCAAACCTGGAGTGTGTGTCCTTCACTTTAGTGCCAAATAATGAGCTGCCATCAAAAGGTGCATTGACGAACAAGGACTTGAAGGGCTCTGCAAAATCACACAAGCACATGCAGGCATGCCTCCTAATGGAAATGCCTGAACCTGCCACCCTTGAGGTACCTTCAGCTGCATGACAGATAAGCTTCATGGATGAATTAGAAATGGTTTGTAGGGTCATCAACTGTGAGGCCATAGAAGCCTGATTCTCAGCAGCAGTGGTCCCAGAAAGGGATTTTGACACTTCCTTTATGAAATCCCTTTGTAGTCTTGTAAAGAGTGCCAGGTAGTTCAGCAACCTAAGGCAAATGTCGCTAAAGCATACACATGCTTCCCAAGTCTATCCAAACCCTAGCCTCTCTGTTAGGGAGAATGGACAGAAGAACTTCTCAGCAAGTTCCTTCTTAGTGGCTGCCATGACCATAGCATCTATGGGCAATCCTTTGCTCCAAAATTCCCTTTCTACAGGTGGTGTCAGAATCCGATCTAGTCTTTTGGGGATTGGTTCAACTGTGTATTGTTCCTTGAATGCTCACCTACAGACCAAGTCACTGGCTGGCAGTGTCACCCAGGAGGTAGATGGGCGAGACCCACGTGCCTCCAGGAATATTGATTCCTCTGAGGAAAGTTTATCGGCTGACCCACCACCTCTCTGCTTAAGGATCGCAAAGATGTCTCTGAATAAGACATCTTCAGGTGGTGATCTAGGGGACCCTTCCCCTTCATTGAAATCAGTATCTTCGGTGACAGACTCCTGAGGGGAGTCCAAGTGCCTCCTCTTGCACTTCCTCTTCCTAGGGACTTCATCAGTAAGGTGCTCATTGAAGTGTCAGAAGAGGTTGAAATACCCCACTGGGCAACCTGGAGACTTTGGGTTGGTTGTCCCTATGGTGTAGAATGATGGGGGCTCAAGGTGCCGAGACACCTGGGATACAGAGGGAAGATCTGAGGGGGTAGGATTCATACATCCTATCAAAGCAGAGAACACTCTCTTCCACCTCAAAGGCAGAACGCTCCTGGGAGAAAAACTAACTGAGCCTAGAAGCCATGCTCCCTCTCCACTGGCTTCCTTTGACTTGAAGGTATTCCACCAGAAGTAGAGGTTAGAGATGAGCTGTCCAATGATGAGACCCTGCAGGGAAGAGATGGCTCAGCAAACCTCGGAATTGACTCTAATGCCTCAGATCTGACAGGGTAGTTTTAACTCCAAGAATAATCTGGCTCCGAAATTGTCAGAGCCGGTGCACTCAGAGATAGCTTTGGAGCCAAAGATACCAACATCTTCAGATCCAATCCAGACAGATTCAGAAGGCTCAGATCCAGGTGCTCCAAAATGATAGGTCAGATCGGAGAAGGAGCTAATATTGGTGGAGTAGTAGAAACACAGACTTCCTGACCCAAAGGGGTAGGAGCCATATGAACTCCCATATGTAACTGCACCGAGAGAAATGTTCTCATCATTCTGTCGACATCAACGAGAAATGTTCTCATCATTCTGTCGACATCAACTTCGGTCAGACTTCTGGAAGAATGAGAAGAAGACACCGATGGAAACCTAGAGTGCCAGGGTGATTCAAGGTAAGGGGAAGGTACTCTAGAAGGTACCGGGTCTAAAGATAGGGAAAACCTTGTCCCAGGCAAAGACCTCAGATCCAAAGAGCTAGCATACGAGAAAGCCTTTGTTGACTCCAACGCCAGCTGAGCAGGAGCAGTCTTCAGATCTGACCTGTGCTGCTTTTTCTTTGGTTGTTCCATGGTAGGATCTGACAAGTGAGTCGAGGACTCCAAAGGCCTCGAAGACTAGGATGAAGGCTCTCGTCTTGGGTTTGGGGGATTGAGCCCTGGAAGTACCTTCTGAAAACTAAGAAGCTAGTAATCCTTTCAGGATTAATTTATACTTCTTTTCACCACTGCTTTCAGATAGTTTGCAGATAGAACAGTCTACCTGAAGATGGTCTTGGCCCAAACAGTACATGCACAAAACATGAGCATCTGACAGAGGCAACTTGTGCCCGCATTTCTGGTACTTCTTAAAGCCCGAAGGGCCTTTTTCAGCCATTCTGAAGATAGTGAAGAAAAGTAAGAGTAGAAGAAACTTTTAGTTCTTTTTTTTTTTTTGCTGTTTTAGATAAACTATTAAAGGTAGAAATATAAAAAAAATACCAACAATGGTAATTAAAACTACACTAAGAAAAGTGTAAGAAAGCAAGCAAGAAAAAGTATAAGAAAGCAAGTAAAAAAAAAGATTACCAAGTATGGTAAAAGAGACTACACCAAAGACATATAAAAAGGGAGGATTTATAAACAGAAAAACTGTTAAATGTTATAGGGAACAAAGAAGGAGAAATAAACTTATTTCTATTCTTAAATGCTCAAGAACTCAAGGTGACCACGTCCAAACGTGAAAGCGGCAAATGAGATCTGAGGTATGTTAGAGGTTGGTGCATTATGCGTAAGAGAGGAGCTCAAGAGTTTTTGGTGGCCATGAGCTAAAATAACAGCCGAGGATCGGATAAGAACCCAACTGTTAAGGAATTAATGAAAATTGACATCATCAGATCAAAACATTCAAAGACAGGACAGAAGCACAAAGGAAAACTCAGGTAACAGAAAATGAAAATCCAAAACGTGTTTACACAATCCCTTATAAAACAAATATGAGAAAGGGGACAGAAAATAAGTCGAAAGAAAGGAGGACAGATCTGATGGGAAGCAAGTTGAAAAGACAGAGGTACATATTTCTACAGAAAGTAAAGGGGTAAATCATTGAGAGGGAGTGTAATCCAGTTGTGCAGGAGACAATGAAATGTGAAAGGTTAAAAATAAATAAATAATGAATACACGTGCAAAGTATGAACTATTTGAGTATAGGCACACATGTTGCAGAAATTCTCAAAAGATATTCCAAGAGAAAACCCCATAATGCTTTTTAGAATGTCATGACCTAAATGTTGAGTTAATACAAGCAACTCATTAAAATACAGCACATGAAATTTAAAGTGTGAGAAAAGAATATGGAAGAAAATGGAATTGTTTTGGTGGCATTGGGTAGATAACGCAGATGACACAGAAAGGTTGATTACAACTATTAATGTTCTTTTACAAGAGAGGTGAAAACAATCAGAACATAGGTTCATAGGTTCATAGGTTTATACTAGGCTGTCTGCCCTAAGGCATTTATAAGCCTAGCCCAAATTTCTGTGGCTTACATACCTTATAAAAAAAAACTGTGCCCATTAGTTTGTGCCTCTGTCCAGCCTGTCCAGTGACACGAACAGAGTCAGCGAGGTGCTCTGCCTCACATGGACATCCTCCAGCACGCCCTATTTATATCGTGCTAAGGGACATGGCCTTGTATGTCAGGCACATGTCACCTCTGAGCAGACGGTATGTGCTGAATAATAGAGCTGGAGTTTCTTCAATCTGGCAGCATATGACAGATTTTGGTCCCCTTATCCTTGGTGAGGAACTTTTTGGGTCTCTCCTGCAGCAGATGTCGGGTGAGAGATACATCCTGAATGGGCATTGTAATCATCCATGGTCTGATAAGTAGAAGAGTACGGGGAACAATAACCTCCTCACTATCTGGATGTGAATCCCTCTTCATGATCAGGGCAATGTGTAGAAGGTCTCTTTCTAACCACTTAGCAATGTGTCAAAAAAAAAAGAAAGGCACTGTCAAACCCCAGTCCCCAGGTCCCTGATAACCTCTGTCTGTGTGGAGTGGATATGGTATGGTATGGTAGCTTGTCCTTGACTATACATTTTTGGCTGCCACTTCAGGGCCCATGCTGGCACCAGCTGCTGTGTTTCTGAGTCCCTTCTGATTTTTGGCGTTTAACTGAGGCCATGGCTCTGGCCAAGCCGCTGGTCCGTGCGGAGTCCTCTTAGGATATCCCTCATCAATGGCCTTGGTGACTGTTTCAGAAAGCACTCAACCAAGTTCAAAATGATCCCTTGACCTGCAAGTCCCCCCTATTTTGTTTATGAGCTCATTATGCATCCCCTTCCATAGCTTAGACTAGACGCTGAGATTAAACAGCTGCCTTATGTGTCGGGTTTTCCTCATTTACACTGAACCTGTCTGCCAGTATGCTTGGCAATGTCTGTGGGTTCAGTGATTTTTGTATCATTTTGACTAATTTCTCTGAGTATATCTGGAGTTTCCCAGGTTCCTAACATAGCCTGAAAAAAGCCTTATGATTGTCCTTTGTTCTATCATGTAATAGCTTTCTCTTATTGTAAAGTTTGTTAATAAGAGTCTTGGTTTTATTTTGGGATTGCCTGATCATGCAGTCCTGGTGTTGTTCATAGGGCATTTGTAAGGGCTCGCTTGCTTGGGTTGTGGTTTGTTTATGATCAGATCTCACCAATGAGGAGCATTTTGTCCCCATGTTTGTGACAATGAGATCTAGTATACAGTGACTAGCTGTTCCATGGCATTTGAATTTATGAACTCCAGGAACCGCTGGGCAGAAAAGTTAGGCTTGAGTAATGTTCCCAGTCTATATTCGGGTAGTTGAAGTCACCCAATATGATGGTGTTTGGAGATACTTTTATACTCCAGTGTCTTCAGGAAGGCTGTGTGAGCCTTGAACCAGGTTTCAGTTTTTGAGATTTAGACTTCTGGCATTGAGCAGCATTACCCTCAGTTTCTTCCCATTTTTGTTTTCTAGGGTGGTAGGTTTAGAATTTGAAAAGGCACTATGGGGTCATGTCATCCCAGGCAGACAGACACTGGATCCCCTTTGAATGACACCAGACATTAAGCCAATTGTTAAAGCTGATCATCTTGTCTCTATATTGTGGCATCATTCTTGGTGAAGGAAGGATATTTCATGTAGTCCAGGGAGGTACACCAGCATGGACAATGACTGTGTCATATTTGTACTTGCCGTGTGACCAGAGTGCTTGTGTTATGTGGCGGATTCTAGCCCGATGGGCAGCTTACTGTGACCCTCTCCTTGTTCAGCCTGGTGAGTGGGACGTCAGTGTGTCTGACTATGGAGTCACCTATGACAAGTATGTTTGGTGTTGTATTTGGCCTTAAGGGCTGTGACTGCTTTGCACACTTTTGTGGTTTATGTGTTGCTTGTGGGGTGTCTTGAGGTAGCAGTTGTTTGGGTGTCTGCTTTGGAGGCCTCTGCTGTTTAGGTAAATTTTACTCAGAGCCTCCGAGTATATCTTTGTGTGTTTATGTGTTTGATTCAGTGGAGTAGTAGCATTATGTGAGGCTGGTTTTGTGGTGTGTGTAGTTGCCTTCTCCTCCTGTCTGGTCTTGCCAGTCCTGAGTTGAGAGAGCTCAGCCTCCAGTTTGGCTAAATAGCTGCATCTCTCTCAAGTATTGTGTTATGTGGGGGAGGAGAGGGTTGTCTGTGTACATGAGGCAGTTATAACATTGCCTCAAGATTCCCAGATTCACCAGCTGGACCGGAGAGAAGATTGACAACTGACCTTGGACATGCTAGAATAATATTTGAAAACAAGGGCCAGTTTTTAGTGCTGACTTATATAATTGCTTTAGTGAGCAAGTGCCAGGTAACTTGAGTGCAATGTGTTACAAGTAACTAAATGCAAAATGACAAACAGTAACTTTCTTTCAAGTGAAACAATATCACTAGTGATCCACAGAAGCCTGAGAAGTTATATTTTAGGTGGAATTAGCTTCCAGGGAAATAACAAGCAAACAAACAACAAGCATATAAACAAAGCTAGATTCAACCAATTTCAGTAAGATACAGTTCAAATATTCAGGCACTATAAACCTTTAACCAGAAATTAGCCTCTTCTCCCACAAGAGTGCAGACCACTTAACTTCTTAATGTAAAATAACTGGCCTGAAGCCCAAGTGCCTAAACCAGAACTAATACACTTGGACACTGGGCTCTCAATCAGCAGTTCCCAACTTAGAAGGATGAAAGCTACCTGTCCTGCCACAAACCTTCCTAATGTAAAACAACTGGTCTGAAGCCCAAATGCTTAATCCAAAAGACTTGAATGATAGCTACATAAATACCATTGAATACTTTAGAGAATGTCTGGATTAGTGCTCAAGTTACACAAACAAAGCTAGATCCAGCAGGCCCGCTTCTGGTGAGACAGACAACTAAACTGATCTTTAACATAAATGGTGCTAGCACTAAACTTGGCAAAGTGGAGCTCATTGGAACTCTAAAATTAACTGGAACTTTTAAAGTCCTTTTTGATAACACAAGAAAGTTGGTTTGATGTGGTAATAATAATATAGCTTTATTGACGGAGTCAGGTAAGAAATTATATAGTGCAAGGAATTCATCAATTGTGATAGCTACTTTAATGTGAACAGAAATATTTGAACATTTAAAAGCAATAAATAATCATTAATTCAATGGATCAAAATCCTATGCACAGATTATGCTGTCATTTCAAAGGACATGGCAAGGATTACAGTAAAAGGGAACAATTAAATGCTTTTAAGATCAGCTCATGGTAAAGAGTCAAACAGGGAGAAAACAGGGGAGCATATGCATGATATACCGAGCTGAGTTTAGAAGGACAGTGTGTTCATAAGAGTAAAATAATTTCTGTTTTGAAAAAAAATCTTCATAATGGGAGAGTTGTTTCACCATGTGAATTGCACAGAGTTATAATGGTGATATTTAAAAAAAAAATCCAAATTATGTGAGAAAAGTTGATGTACACAGTATCTGATATGAGTTACAAAAGGTAGTTAGACCAAGTTTCATTATATAACCAAGTAGAATTTTAAGCAAATTAGTTATAAGATGACTTTGAAGTATGTGGAGAAAGCTAGGATCCAAATAAATACATATACATATTTATATATATCTATATGTGTGTGTGTATATATATATATATATATATATATATATATATATATATATATATATAATCTACATCTACACACACACACACACACATATACACCTTGCCAGGAAGTCAGGAAAATACAGCAGTTTAGAGTTTTGTTTTTGCTCACCGGGTAGGTGCATTAATTCAAAACTGGGCCTTCCTCAGCCATGTCAAAGAATGATACACAAAATAAAATGCAAGATTAAGGGTTATAGATTCATTTGTAGGCAATTTTAAGCCTACTCAGTTTCCCATTTTGAACCCAAAATAACCTATCTGGTTCTAGACTGGTTTTAACCATTCCATAGAATTTCATTCTTCCTCACTGCTGGGTCTCGGATCTGACTCAGCCACATTTTCAAGACTTAGGATCCTCTCCCATAATGCATCATACCTTCCCTAACCCCTCAGATAGAGTTTGGTCCCCTATATATAGAATATTAGTAAAACAGAAGAGAACAAACACTTCTGGGCCCAAACCTGGAACCTATGGATTTTGTAAAACCTGTAGGTAACTTCTCCGAAGACTAGACTGGGGGATGGATGGGAGGGATGTGAGGAAGAATGAAAATGGACAACACAGATACCAAGTTATGGTAAGTATATAACTCTTAAATATGATGTCCTTTTCATTCTTCCTCACTGCTGGATCAGTCTCCAACTATGTAACTCCTGGGTGGCCTTCAAGGAAGGATATGCTGGAGCACTGACAAACCAAAAGATGACCTGCAGGACAGATTTCATCAATCAAGGCTCTAAAGGAAACTGCAGATGAAGTAGCCATAGATCTGGTAGAATGGGCTTTTGGAGGGTGACGCATTTCAAAAGCCTTTTGGGAGTAAATGACAGAAATACAGTTGTAATCCATTTAGCCAAGGTGATTTTGGAAACTGCTTAACCCAAATGATTTGGATCAAAAGAAATGAACAACTGGTCAGACTTTCTGTGCTTTTTTGTTCTGTGAAGGTAGAAATGTAATTGTCTATGAACATCCAGAAGGTGCAACATGTACTCTCCTTTATTAGAAAAATTGGGGGGAAAATGGCAATTTAATTGATTGATACTTGCTTCTGTGGCAACCTTAGGCATAAAGGAAGGGTTGATTCTGTCTTTGTGGAAAATGATATATACAGGTTTGGCCAAAAAAGCCTGAAGTTCAGAAACTCTCTTAGCTAAAGTGATGGCTATTAGAAAGATAGTTTTCCAGGAAAGATATTTCATGTCGCAATTTCTAGCTGGTTCAAAGGGCTTCTGCATAAGGCCATGAAGGACAGTACTCATATCACATGGGGGCAAAGGATCCTTTATTGGAAGCCTGAGTAAAAATATACCCTTCGTGAAAGCTTTACACAATCTTGATGAGGAAAGAGAAGACCACCCCTCTCCTGTATGGAAATTAGAAATGGCAGCTAGTTGCAGTTTTAGAGTAGAGAATCTGGCTCCTTCTTGAAAAAGACAATTCAGAAAAAGGAGAATAGCAGAAGAAGGCACTGAGAAAGGATCAATATTCTCCTTAGAGGCCCATATTAAAACATTTTCTATTTACTGCTATAAACCTTTTTTATGGAGGCCTTCTTGAAAGCCAAAATTATTGTCATGGACTGGGGAAGCTAGCCTGGACATTCTTACAATTACTGGAAGTGGAGGAACCATGCAGTCAATCTGAGGGTGTGGAAATTAGGGTGCTGGTGTTCTGATGGGTGAGAAATAAGATCCTAACTGAAATATAGTATCCATGGGGAATACCTGAGGTGAGACCATAGGAAGGGGAACCGCACCCGATGAGGCCAAAAGGGAGCAATGAGGATTAATGAGCTCTTCAACCTGCTGGCTTTCTATAGAAATTTCAGAATCAATGGAAGCATAAAATCATGGTCTAGAGCATCCCTTAGTGACTCCCCCTTTGGGGGGATCAGAGCAAAGTACTTGTAGCATTTGTTGTTCAGGGGAGAAGCAAAAATTTTGCAACAAGGTCAGCCCCAACAGCTGAAAATCTTGTTCTCTACTGATGGACTGAGGGACCACTCAGGTCAGCCCCAACAGCTGAAAATCTTGCTCTCTACTGATGGACTGAGGGACCACTCTTGAGGAGGCAGAATTGATCCACTGAGTCTGTCTGCCAGCATGTTAGTTTTCCCCAGTATGTCGCAATCAGAAAGCGATTTGATGAGATTGCCCACTCCCAAACCGTCATGGCCTCTCTGCATAAAGGGTATGATCGGGGTCTTCCTTGTTTGTTGATGTACCAGACCACTGACATGTCTGTGTGAATTGCAATCCTCCCCAGAAGGAGGCAATCCTGAAAGGCTTGCAACATTAGAAGAGCTGCCCTCATCTCTAGGACACTGATATACAACTTGGTCTCGGTGGAGGACCACGTGCCTTGGACCATTTTCCCCTGGTAATGACCCCCACCCCAATTGGGATGCATCCATTGTCACTGTGGCTACTGGAGGAGAAAGAGAACACCCTGCCCAGAAAAAGATTGTTTGACTGCATCCACCAGTGGAGATGGTGTCTGCAGAATGAATTCAGTTTAATAGGAGCAGACAGAGATTGGCAAAGAATGTACCACTGAACAGCCAGGGTTTATTGCAGAACTCGCATAAAAATCTTTACCAAGGGTACTAGAATGATGGCCATTAACACAGACCCCAGTGATCGGAGGAAAACTTTGCTGGGGGAGAAGGGAGATTCAGCAAGACCTGAACTTGTTGCCTGAGAGATAGTATGAGATATAGAGGTAATGAAGCTATTTGTGTTGAAGTGTCCAATTGCATTCCTATAAATTCTAGATTCTGTATAGGAGTTAGCTTTGATTTTGTAAGATTTATTGAGATGCCAAGGGAATGGAAGATCTGGACTAGGAAATCCCTAGCTTGAATAAGCTGATGCCTTGTTGGTGCCGTAAGGAGCCAATAGTCTAAATATGGAAACACCTGCAATCCTTTTAGCCTCAGGTGAGCTGCAACAACTGCCATACATTTGGTAAAAACCCAGGGCCCTATGGTGAGTCCAAAGGGCAGTGCTCTGAACTGATAATGATTGGCTTCCAGCCAAAAGCACAAGCGTCTCCTAGAGCATTTGTTCATTTTGATATGATAATGTGCATCCTGGAGGTCTATGGAGCAAATCCAACCGTCCTTGTGTAAAAGTGGCAGAATGGACTGGACTGTAACCATCTGGAACTTTGACTTCTTGACATATTGGTTTAGATTGCTGAGATCTAGGACTGGTCTCAGGTCCCCCGTTTTATTTGGCACCAAAAAGAAACAAGAATAAGTTCTGAATCCATTTTTTTCGGTTGGGACGTTTTGGATGATTCTTTTTCTAGAAGTTTTAGAACTTCTTGAGTGGCATACTTCCTCTGACTG
The DNA here is from genome assembly GCF_019279795.1 of Protopterus annectens. Classification (NCBI taxonomy): domain Eukaryota; kingdom Metazoa; phylum Chordata; order Ceratodontiformes; family Protopteridae; genus Protopterus; species Protopterus annectens. The sequence continues at coordinate 863,745,495 of NC_056741.1, read as the reverse complement.
GGTGGGCACATCAGGGAGTTTCCTCCTGGGACTTGGAGGTGAAGCGGAAAAGGGAATGTAGTAACCTCTGGATATTATTTTTAGCACCTAGGCATTGTTTGTTTGTCCAGGCATCTAGATGCAGGGATAGATGAGCCCTGACTGCCTCCAGAGACGTACAGTCGGTCAGCGATTCAGGAGCACTGATAGGGCTTATTGGGAAAAGGTTCCGTGAAGCTCTGAATCTGCCGGCCCCCACTTGTGGGGTGGCACCTACCATTGAAACCTCCCCCTCTGCCTCTGAAGCAAGCATCCCTGCACAAATCCTGGAAAGGTCCTTGAGCTTCCCTGAACCAAGTTTTCTTACACCTTGCTGATTCCTTGAGAAGGCTCTTTGAGGGCGTGAAAAACTTGACCCCCACGGCAGACACGATCTTTCCTTCTTGCTCACTGTGGTTAAGCATTTCTTTCACCAATGGCCCAAACATGGAGGAAATGTCAAATGGGGCATTAATGAAAGACGCTTTGAAGGGTTCAGCAAAATCGCAGAGCCTCATTCAGGCATGTCTCCTAATGGCTATGCCTGGACTGGCTGCTCATGAGCTGCCTTCTGCAGCATGAGAGAGCAACCACATTGAGGAATTAGCAAGGGAAGATAGAGATGCCAATTGGGGGGAGACATTATTCAGGTCCCCCTCCAACAAGGTCTCATCTAGAAAGCTGGTTAGTTCTTTAACCAGGTCTCTCTGTAAATGTGTAAAGTGTGTCAAAAAATTTAATGACCTTAGTGTGAAGGTAGCTGAGACATAAATGCACTTTCTTTATCTGTTCAGTGCCTGAAACTCCTTGTTTAGGGGTTGGACAGTGCAGCTTTGCTTGGCTAGATTATTTTTTGTGGCTGCTGATACAACAGTAGCATCAACTGTAATTTCTTTGCTCCAATATAAACAATCAAAAGGGGGGTTGGAGGAACCTATCTGGACATTTAAGGATTGGTTTGACTGTGTCCAGCTCCTTCCAAGCCCGGTGGGAAACAAAGTCTAGGAGTTCGTCTGCCAAGGGTGGTCACTCAGAATGTAGAGCAACCCGCCTTGAAAGCCTCCAGGAACACTGACTCCTCAGAAGAAGGAGATTGGGAGGACCAGCCACCTTTCTGATTAAGGAGTTCAAGGATGTCTCCAAAGAAGATGTCTTCAGGCGGTGATCTGGGGGATCCTTCTCCCTTATCAAAATCAGTGTTCTCAGTCAGGGACTCCAAGGGGGAAGTTTAAGTGCCTTCTCTTGCACTTTTCCTTGTGTGGGACCTCCTCTGTGTAGTGTTCAGGGGAGGTATCAGAAGAAAGGGGAACCCCCTTGCAAGGTAACAGACTGTAGGCCTTTGCGGGAAAGGCTGACCTATGGCAGGATGGATGGGCTCAATGCTCAGCTCAGACAAAAGCTGGGGAGGATCTTGGATTCAAGGAGATGGTTCACTGATTCTAGAGAAAGCCCTTCTGTGACCTGGAAGGCCAATGGACACTGGGAGACTCCCTCCCTCTCCCTCGGAGCTGAAGGAGAAAAAATGGAGCCTACCCCGGATTCGAGACCTCCAGAAAAAATTGGACTTGAACTGTCAAAGGCCAAAGCCCCCAGGGGAAGGAATGGATCCAACAAGGTAAGAGCCAAAGCCAACATCTCTGATCTGATACCTGCTCTGATCGGACAAAAATAAAGCAGGGCTGGTCAAGGACAAAGAAGTAGTCAAGAAAAGAAGTTTCCTCAGCTTTGACCTCAACTCTCTCTGAGGACATCCAGATCCTGGGATTCCTAAACCGTGGGGTTGGATCAGAAAGGAAATTTGCAATGTTGGAGTTCTCATTGATCAAAGATGGGGCGGAGATGGCAAAATCCCCATCTGAATCTGAGTCTTGAGGAAACGCCGCATCATCCTGTCCATATCTGCTTCAGAACAGCTCAGAGGAGAAATAGAGGAAGACCCTGAAGAATTCATGGATTCTGCTGGTAATTGTAGGATCCAAGGGAGAGGAGCCGGAGGTGACAGATTACTCTGAGATACGGTGTATGGCTCCGAACCTGAGGATCCAAAACCTTAGGATCTGAGGTTGCCCTACTTGGAGTGGAAGATCCAGAAATCAATATCATATCTGTCAAATCTGAGGAAGCTCCCAGATCCAAAAAGGATTTAGTCACGGTCGAAGCCGATGGAGCTCTCAGAACCGAAGGTTTTCTCTTGCTCAGATCCGATGTTGTCAGATCCAAAGAAGGTTGTGATTCGAAATGGTCAGATCTGATAACTTTCGCCTTTTGTCAGGGAGGTCCTTGGGGAGGCAGAGAGGGCTTGCCTTTTAGGCTCCTTGGAAATGGATGGCTTTGAGGGGGTTTCAGCCCTAGAAGAAGGTAATAGTCCCATCAGAATAAGTTTGTTCTGTCTGTCTGAGATGGCTCGAGGATTGAAGGCCGCACAGATTATAGAGTCAATATTCAAGTGAGTGGGACCCAGGCAATAGTTGCACTTCTTGTGGGCATCCGAATTTGGGATTTTGTGCCCACAAGAAGTGCATCTTTTGAACCCCATAAGTTTGTCTGACATAGCTGTAACTCCACACACTCATGAACACACACAGATTCAAGAACAATAATAGCTGTCTAACCACTATAGATTTAAAGATACATGGGTGAGCAAAAAGAAGCAAGAAAAAGTATATATATATATATATATATATATATATATATATATATATACATACATACATACACATATACACATGAGTTGACTACATAAGACCAAAAACCCATAATACCGACACCCATAAGCCCGAGACCAGATACCTGAAAGACGAGAAGACCGGAAGACCAGAAGCGCAAAATTTAAAATCCCGAACACTACACTAAACATACACCACACACATACACATACACACACCATCACCCAAAACACAAACCTACACTACATACAAGCAGGGGGGGCAAGCCCCCCTGTGCCCCCACACTTAAATATTCTAACTCCAAGGTTGCACTACACAGACAAACACACAAAAACACCACCACACACCTACATTCCCCTTGCGCACACACATCACAGTCACAAAACACACTTACACACACACTAAAGCCCCTAAACAACACACTCAAACATAGATACTTACCTGACCTTCCACCAATCCATTCACAAATCGCAACACCAGAAGTGCTACTTCAACATCTCCGAACTTCGGGATTTTGAAATTCGCGCTTCTGGTCTTTTGGTGTTTAGGGGTTTTAGCTATGTGGTCTCAAGATTTTGAAATTCGATATTTCAAAATTTCGAGTTTATGTACTGAACCCACACACACACACATATGTATATATTTTTTAATATATAAAGAGACGTCCCTGACGCACCAGAAAAGAAGTGAAAGGAGGAAGGGCAGCTCCCTAATGCCTGCCACAGCCAACTATAAGGAGGAGAGGGGAAAAATTATAAAACTACAGATAACAGATAATAACAGCAAAAGTGAAAAGTTGTTTATAGAAACCAGTCAGAAAATTACAGATTTTAAAGCTAATTAAGCACTTTTCTGAAGCCTAGGAAACACAAACTCAGGACCATGTCCGGATATGATGGTTTCAAATGAGATTTGAGGGATTAGAGAAGGTATGTTGCATAATGGGAGAAGGAGTAGCTCGAGACTCGGATCATAAGTCTTGGAAATGCAGCCAAGTCAGATCCGATGTCCTCAGATTTATATATTACGCCTAATGAGAATAAATGAGATAATACCATACATCATAGGGGACCCATTCATGGGGTAAAGCTTTTAGGAGTTCCCTCTGTCCATCAGTAGTACAGGGGGCAGTCCTGTAGTAAATTGTCTGTTTCCAAACCACAGATCTAAGCTGCATTTGAATATGGACAGGAATGAACTTTGTTTTATGTGGATGTGGAATCTATTCCAGAACAGCAGTATCCTCAGTGAACTACACCTCTCCCTCCAAACATCTCTGTTGATATTGCAGAAGAGGTTTAAATCCCTACAATGAGTATTTCTGATGCCACTTGACTTGTTGATGGGCAGTAAATCCATCAGTAATGAGTCACAGTATGCCTTGTATACCAGACACAATTCACCTCTTAGTCTGTACAACATGAGTATAGTGACAGGGCTTTGATTCAGTCCATGTAGGTCACGTTGCTTAGGTCTTGAATCCTTTTAGTAAAGTATATCTGTTGGTGTTCCAGTTGATGCATGTGTCTGGACAGATACATGCAAAAGGAGGAATTATATTCAATGACTGGCCTAATGAGGGCTGATTAAAGGGGAACAATGACATTTCTAGAGCTAGACGCAATACAGAAAGACATTCTTACAATAATGGACACATGGTGGTCAAAAGTTAGCTCACTGTCCATTCAAGTTCCCAAATCCTGAACAACTGGATCAACACTTGGGGCGTACCGTCAGTGTAGTAGTTCCTTGGAGTAGATGACTTCCCAAAGGATACAATAATGCATTTTTGGCATTTACCAAATAACCAGGAAAACACCAGTCACTAGGATTAAAGGTTCACTTATGAGCGAATAAGCGATAATTGAAACACAAAACAAATAAGCGAACCAAAACACGGCCAGAGTAACTATATAAAATGTTACTCTGGCTGTGTTTCGGTTCGCTTATTTTTTTTGTATTTAAATTTTTTGGCATTTGGTTTTAGTCCATGCATTTGATACCACTTATTTCTTTGGGATAAGCCTTCCTGCAGGATAACATTAGTGTATGCATGTAGCACAAAAGCTGAAACTAGATATTAAAAAAATAGCTTTTACACATAATGGGTGGGAATAATAATGTCTTAATATAATAACGCTTTCTGTTGTTGTGTCTTTCGTTTTTTCCTGGTTAGGGGTCGCCACAGCAGAACTCCAGTCCGCTAATGATTGGCAGTAGATTTTTACGTGACGAGTTGCCGGCCCTGACGCACAACCTTCAACGAAGGTACACCCATTCACGCATGTCTCCATGCAGAAGACACTCTAGCTGAGAATCGAACAGGACAATGTCTTACTGTGAGGCGACAATGCTATCGCAGCACCACCACCGCAGTTTTATTATCTTTAAATGTAAAAGGTCTCACATTATATATATATATATATATATATATATATATATATATATACACACACACACACACACACACACACACACACACACACACACACAAAAGAAGGAGTAGTGAACTACATTAAACATGTACAGTGCAAATAGCTAAGCTACAGGAGACTCCATGGGGAAAAAAGTGAGCATGTGAATTAAATAAAGGATTTCAGGATGATTATTTAGTGGAATATCTCAGACAATGGAAAAGGGGAGTACTTTTTAATTGCAAGCGGAGCTCCAATAGTGATAGAAGAGGGAAAAAATATAATAATGGTAGATTTGTAGTATTAAAGGGCTAGTGGCAAGGGAGGAGGATTACTCTGGCATGTATTTATAGTCCACTTAAAACTACCATAACTGAGCTTAAGAAAATGGAAGAAATAATCAGCTTTCAGCAGGGAATTTTGCTTATAAGTGGGGACTGGAATTTGATTTAGGGCAGTGAAGATGCATCTGGGCAGTCCAGAAGGGAAAATCTAACAAAAGAGGGTAAACTTTTGAAGAAATGTATGAAAATATTTGGCATAGAAGATGTGAATTCGGTACCAGGAGTTCAGAGTGAGTTTACATATTATTCCCCAAGGTACAAAAAACTGAGCTAGGTAGACAGAAATTATATTGCATAGGAACATGTGCATTTAATGGAAAATTTTGATATGTATCCAATAACTACTTCAGATCATGCGCCAATAATAACTAAAATAAAATGTGGTGTAATGAAATAAAATGAGAGGCGCTTTCCCACCTATCTGTTAAAAAGAGAGGAATTTAAGGAATGGGTAGTAGAAATTATTCATGAGTTATTTTATTATTTTTTATTTTATTTATTTTATTTTACATTTGTTGACCAGGCTAGTCCAGCTGGATATACGTCCATTTTCAGCAGAGGCCCGGGGAGAAAAGCTCCTCGAAAACACTGTAAAATTGATATATAAAAATAATATTCAACAGGTACAGGTACAATAGAAAACTAAGCAATTTTATACATGATAGATTTTACAGATGTGGGTACATAATATATAAGCAAGTATTTTCACTTCAAAACATGTCTGCTTACAGAATCATATGACTTATAGCATTTGTTAGTTATAGGTAGGTAATGTTGAAGACATTTTAGGGGTATTGATGAAGACATTTTAATAATATATAAGGCCTGTTATCTTTATGGTTTTCAATAGGCAATTAGTATATAGAGTTAATGAGATGGGTGTCTTTGTGAAAAAAGAATGTGTAGTTAGTCTGGGTTCACACAGAGACATAACCAATGGGATTTAAGGTAGGTTTTCAGCTTGCTTTTAAATTGTGTTAGTGAGGAAAGGGACGTCAGGTCACTGGGGAGAGAGCTCCAGGTTTTACCCACGGTATTAGAGAACAAAAAGTCACCAGCCTTATTGTAGGTTTTGCCTGTTTGTACTAATATTTTATTAGATGAGCATAGGGTCTTAAGGTTGTTGTAGGGGGTGATAAGGTTGGTAAGAGTTGGAGTGTTAGTAGGCTGATACAGGATTTTGTAGGCAACTAATTGTTTAAATAGGAGTAAATTTGGTAATTCTAGCCATCCTAGTTGTTCATAGTTAGTAGTGATGGGTTCTGAATGTAGAGAATGTGTTATGAGGGAAGATAGAAACTTCTTCTGAAAATATAGCTAGACAGTGGGATAAAATTAAATTGGAGTTTAAAAATAGGGTGGAAATAAGAGAGAGATAAGGTTAAGAAGTAACAAGAATTATATAGAGGGACTGACAAAAGTTAAATTATTGCAGAAGAGGGGAATCTCACAGAACAAGAACAGAAGCAATTGCAGAATGCCAACCAGAAGATAAGGGATTACCTCAATAATATGCATGAGTTTAGAAAGACTGCTATTAAGCAACAGTTTTTTGATAACTCCAGAGCACAAAAACTTTTATCACGACTCAGGCAACAGAAAGGAGAAAGGGTTGTTTCCAAGCTTAGGGAGCCTATAAAAAGGAAGATAACCAGAGATCTTGTAGAGGTACTAGAAATGTTTCAGAAATGTTATGAAAATCTGTATAAAGCAGAGAAATACAGAAATCAAGAAAAGGTACAAATGGAAATGTTTATTGAAGCATTAAATATGCCAAGTTTAGAGGTAGATGAGTCTCAATTACTAACAGGATAGGAGGGCATGAGATAAAAATGGTGATGCATAACCAGTCTACAGGAAAATCTCCAGGAATAGACTGTATTCCTGCAAAAGATTGGAAGCTGGGGGGAAATTTTGAAAGATCTGGAAGGTTTTAACAGTATTTTAAAAGTAGGAGAATCATCAACATCCTTAGAAGAAGGCAGTGTTGTCTGTAATACCTGAAGATGGTAAAGACTCATCAGATCCAGCTTCATACAGGCCCATTTCAATTCTAAACCATTATTATAAAGTGTTTAAGTCTGTAAAAGCTAAAATAATGGCAAAGGTTATGTCAAAATTGATAGATATGGATCAATGAGGGGGGTTTTTTGGAGGAGGTGGGCAAACATTTGACAACATTAATAGAACAATGATGATCCAGAGGTAAGCAAAATGTTTGTAGATAGGGGTTATAATGAAGCAGTAGTGGAAGAAAATAAGAGGGTCAAAGAAGAGAATAAAAGTGGGAAAATAGTTCGTAATACATATAGGGAAGTACAAAATCAGGAAAAACAGAGATTATGTTTTGTGACTAAATGTACAGTATTTTCAGAGACTTTAGTTAGTTTAGTTAAATACCATTGGGGTATTTTAGAAATAAGTAAATATCTTGGTGTAAAAGCAAATGAGTTTCCCAGGTTTTCTTATTCAAGGGGCAGAAGCATTAAAGACTTCATAGTGCATGGTAGGTTTCAGTTACCTTTATACAATAGAAATATGGCAGTAGATTTGTGTGGCACTTTCCCTTGTGGGAAGTGTAGCTGTTGCCAATATATTATACAGAGTTTTGATACAATTAATGGAAAGAATTTTGTTTGTAAGGGGAGATTTTCCTGTGAGAGTGTAGGAATAGTACATGGGTTAAGGTGTCCCTGTGGAAAGGTGTATATAGGGGAAAGTAAAAGAAGTTTTAAGCAAAGATTAAAAGAACACATGAGGGATGTAAGGAAAGGCAGGGAAGAAAACCCTGTAGCAATACATATTAAGGAATGTCATAATGGAAACATATAAGGTTTGCAAGCTACAGTTTTAGGACAAGTGCAACAAGTGTATGATTTAGATATAAAAACGAAGTTATAGAAAATGGAGTCCACTTTAATTTTAAAATTGAAAACCTTAATTCCAAAGGGACTGAATAGGGAATGTCACTGGAAGTGTTTCCTTTAATAAGATAAGGAGTGCAAGGGTTTTGATTGGTTAATTGTTTTTAACTATAGTATTTAAGAGTGGAAAACAAAAGAAAGGGTATACTCAGTAAAGGCTGAAGAGCCGAGGCACTAGAGGAGTTTGTTTTACAGGAATTTTTCGTGCACTTTTGAAGTTTCGATAACAGGATTTTATCATGTGAGGCTGTGCCTGTTTTAAGAAGACTTGTGGAATTGCATTTATTTGCAGTGACTAATTGTGTTGGTACACAAGACTGTGACTTTTAATAAACTACATAAAGGTAATTCACTGGCCTTTCTTTTTTCGTTGTGGTGGTGAACTATAATTCGCTATCTAGTGGTGATAATGTTTCAGAAAGGTTATGAAAATCTGTATAAAGTAGAGAAATACAGAAATCAAGAAAAGGTAAAAATGGAAATGTTTATTGAAGCATTAAATATGCCAAGTTTATAGGTAGATGAGTCTCAATTACTAACAGTTAGGATAGGAGGACATGAGATAAAAATGGTGATGTATAACCAATTTACAGGAAAATCTCCAGGAATAGATGGTATTCCTGTGGAAGTTTGGAAGCTTTGGGAAAAATTGAAAGATCTGGAAGGTTTTGTTTAACAGTATTTTAAAAGGAGGAGAAGCACCAACATCCTTAGAAGAAGGCAGTGTTAGCTGCAGTACCTGAAGATGGTAAAGACTCATAAGATCCAGCTTCATATAGTTCCATTTCAAATCTAAACCATTACTATAAAGTGTTTATGTCTATAACAGCTAAAAGAATGGCAGAGGTTATGCCAGAATTGATAGATATGGATCAATGAGGTTTTGTGTGTGTGTGTGGGGGGGGGGGGGGGCAAACATTAATAGAACAATGATGATCCAGAGGGAAGCAAAATGTATGAAAATATCACTGTTGTTGGTGGGTCTTGATGCAGAGAAAGCATTCAAAAGAGTAAGCTGGGATTTTATGAGCAGGGCAATAGAAGCATTTGTATTTATAAAGTTGATTAGGAGGATCATAGCTCAACTGTCTAGGTTTTTGCCTCATAGTTTTGGTGTGTTCCTCATAAAAAAGAAGTTGTGTTCTTACCACAATGTTCCATCTGTGTTGTCGATCTTCATTCATTCTTGACTAATGGGTTTAGTTCTGAACCCTCGGAACAGACTCAGCCATTATACAAAGCTCATGCCAGCCAAAAACTCTTGATACTGCCTCTCTTCCAATTACCTGAGATTGAATTTGACCACTATAAAGAAAAAAATGGAAGCTCTGTCTAAGCAACAACCCTATTAAACTCCAGGATTAGATCCGAAACTCCAGGAGTCTCTAAGGAGGGGGGCAGGAGGGTGGGATGTCAAGAATGAATGAAGATCGACACAGATGGAACATTATGGTAAGAACATAACTTCTTTATCTGATACTGTCAACCTTCATTCATTCTTGACTGATGGAACGGAGTCCCCAGCTACTTTATATCCTGGGAGGCCCTAAGGAAGGATATTCCCAAGTACCATAGAGTCAAAGGATGTTCTTCCCCTGGAGACCATGTCTAATTTGTAATGAGTGATAAAGGTATGAAGGGTAGCCCAAGATGCAGCTGTGCATAGGTCTTCCATAGAAGCTCTGTAATGGAAGACAAGTGAAGTGGAAACAGAGCTTGTAGAATGAGCTCTAACTTTTGATGGTAATTTGAGTTTATTCTGGTTGTATATACATGTAATGCAGTCTCTTAACCATTTTGAGAAGGTGACCTTTGAAACTAGTTTTCCCACTCTGGTGCCTGAAAAGGATAGAAAAAGTTGGTCTGATTTTTTAGAGGCTTTTGTTCTGTCTAAGTAGAAACGTAACTGCCTGTGGACATCCAACATATGCAGGCAGTATTCTTCTTTGTTTGAAAAATTTGGAAAGAAAACTGGTAACTCCACAGTCTGGTTAATATTGGACTCTGATACCACTTTAGGAAGGAAGAAGGGATTGGTCCTGAGTGATACTCTCTCTCTGTGGATGATGATGCAGGGATGGTTCATGCACAAAGCCTGTAACTCTGAAATTCTCCTAGCAGATGTGATAGCTAATAGGAATAGGGTCTTCCAAGATAAAAAACTTGAGGTCACAAGTGGCTGCTGGCTCAAAAGGCTGACGAACTAGGCATTGCAAGACTAAGGTCAAATTCCAAGGTGCTATTGGATCTTTAAAAGGTGGCTTGAAATGTTGACTGCCTTTAAGAAAAATTTTGCAAAGACGGAGGGACATTTATGAATGATCATCAAAACCATTATGAAAATTCGAGATGGCAGCTAAATGAGCTCTAATGGTACAGGTTGAAGCTCCCAGTTCAAATAAGGTGGCTAAGTATTCCAGGACCTTATCTACTGAAGCAGAGAAAGTCTCAAGATTATTTGCATCCGACCAAATAGAGAATATTTTCCATTTGTCAAGGTAAATTTTCTGGTGGACGGTTTATGAGAAGCCAGAAGTATCTTTTGCACTGGGGAGGACAAACTGTTCTATCTGGCAATCACTGGAAGTGGAGAAACCAAGCCATCAGCTTGAGATGTTGGAGGCTGGGATGCACCCAGCCCTGAGGGTGAGATAATAGGTCCAGAGTTGGATCCAGAATTTATGGGTGGTGAACCAGATGAGGCCAGAGAAAGGGAAACCAGATTTGATGGGACTAGTAAGGTGCAATGAGAAACACTTTGCTTCTCAACCATTGAGCTTTCTTTAAAAACTGGGGAATTACAGGAATTGGTGAAAAGGCATAAAGAAGTCCTGGGAGCCAATCATGAAGAAGTGCATCTCTCGGGGACTCCCTGCAAGGAGGGACTAAGGCAAAGTAGGTGCTGCACTTGTGGTTTATGGAAGAGCCAAACAGGCCGCAGCATGGCTGAACCCATCGATGAAAATTTTTCATCACTATGTTGAGATGAGAGACCACTCATGAGGTAGAAGGATACACCTGCTTATCTTGTCCGCAATCACTTTGGAGTTCCCCAGAGTATGCGTCACTCTTAGAAAGTGGTTGGAGGCAATTGTCCATTGCCAAACTCATAGGGCTTCCCGACATAGTGGGTATGATCTGGTTCTGCCCTGTTTGTTGATGTACCAGACTACTGACAAGTTGTCTGACTGAATAGCAATTGTCCCAGATGGAAGGGGAGGCTGGAATGCTTGCAATAGTAAAAGCATTGCCCTCATTTCTAAGACATTGATGTGCAGATTGGCCTCTGACAGTCTTTCTCTGAAAATGCTCCCCCTCCCACCCTATCAGGGAAGCGTCTGTGGTCACTATGGCCTTGGGCTGAGAGGGGGAGATGGGTCGACTCCATAAATCCTCTTCTGGCTTCATCCACCAAGATAAACCCTCCTTGCAGCGATTTGTTATTAAGATTGGATAAGACATGAGGTGAGTTAGAAGTGACCATTGTGACGCTAGGAGCCATTGAAGCAGGGGACTAATGTTACTGTTGCTTCCATGGATCCAACAAAGTTGTAGTACCAGATGAGCAGGGTTTTTGTCTTGAGAGAGAATCACTCGAAGTTGCGATCTATACTTTAACAACCTGTGATTAGAAAGGGAGGCAACTCAGGTTTTCGTATTTAGTTTTGGGCCAAAAAAAGGGGTAGCCTCAACAAGGGCGCTGACGAAGGAAGACTTCAAGGGATCAGCAAAATCACACAAGCACATCCAGGCATGGCACATAATAGCAATGCCTGTACCAGCTGCTCTAGACATCCCTTCAGCTGCATGCACAATAAGCTGCATAGACGAATTCGAGATGGACTCCAAGGTGGCAAGCTGAGAGGCAACCTTATCTCGAACCTCGTCAGACACTGCTCCTGCAAGCGTGTCTGAAAACTCAGTTGTCAGATCCCTTTGGAGTGTAGTAAAGTGTGCCAAGAAATTCAAGGACCAAATATCAAAGGTCGATGATGCAAAGACCCACTTCCCAAATCTGTCCATCATCCGAGACTCTCAGTTTGGAGGATGGACAGTCAAACTCTCTTCAACGAGTTCCTTTTTGGTGGCAGACGCCACCACCATGGCATCCACTGCTAGACCCTTAGACCAATGGGGTTGATAGAATTTTGTCCGGTCACCGGGGAATAGGTTCTATGGTGACAGAAGCCTTCCATGCACTCTGAACGATCAACTTGATTTGATTGTCAGCAGGCAGGGTCACCCAGGAAATAAATGGATAGGCAAGAAAGCAGATTCCTCACAGCATGGGTTTGAGGGCTTCCAATCACCCCTCTGTTTTAATATTTCCAGCACGTCTTCAAAGGAGACATCTTCAGGGGGTGACCATGGGGACCCCTCCCTTTCATCGTATCCTCAGTGACTGATTCTTCTGGAGAATCCAAGTGCTTCCTCTTGCATGATCTCTTATGGGGTGGCTCCTCAGGGGGAAGATCTGAGGAGAACTCTGCCCTAGGGTATTTTGCTGCTCTTGTGCCCATTGTCCCAAAGTAGTAGATTGTGGCAGCTGCGAACCAGAGGGAACAAAAATATGGCACAATGACAGGGATAGTACCAACTGGGTACCTGCTGAGGCTAACTCTCTCTCCATAATCTGGAGGGCAGGCCCGCCCGAAGAGGGATGGCAGCCCGGAGTAGAGAAAGACAACCTGGGAACCAGGGTCACACTCCACTCTGATGAGCCCCCCCCCCCAAGAGTAGCAGCCAAGAGAGGACTTGAAACTACCAAGGTACCAAGAGCCATGGTGCTGTAGTAAAATTCAGAGCCGATCCAGGAATCCCAGAACTGGAATCCAAATCTCAGTCTTGTGGGTAAGACGGTTCTGATGGTGCCGAAGACCACAGAGTACAATCCGGTACCAAGATGAGATCCACTGTCGGTACCATGGTAGCTGGTACCAGCAGCGTCGAAACAATGGGCTCCAAGATCTGAGGAGAGGTTGAAGGAGGAATACATGTAAAAGTCCTGGGAGAGTAAGCCTCGGCTCTGGGAGGGAGGGAGGTTCAAGAGGGAGTGGGAGGGCCTCTGGCTGCCAAGATCTGATCTACTAATCTGACTACATCCATTTCCAATAGGCTCCTGGAGGAATGGACAGACATTCCTGAAGGAGATTCAGGTCTTTCCACGAATGGACTCAGCTGCTGATCCAAGAAGAGGTCTATCGAAGGATAATATGTAGTCCTGAGGGTACTTGTAATCTCGACCCTCGGTACCATAGACTGCTGGATAGCAGGCGAAGCTGGGATCGAAATAGTGGAAGTGGCATCTATCGGTGCCGGAGAGGTCGTTGGTGCCGAAGTCATGGTCAGTACTGAAGATGTCTGGATACTTTCAACAATAGATGGCACTGTAGAAGATTTTGTTGGCTTCGGTGCCGGAGCAGAAGGCAACACTATCTTTGACACTTTTACTTTCAGTTCCATACAAGGTGTCAGAACCACAGATTTCTGAATCTTGAAGTCATGTACCTTGGGGACGATGGTACTGAATAGCTCAATTTTTTTGAATCTTTTTTTGGAGATTTTGAAGTTTCCACCTCAGAAAGAGCTTCACCAAAAAGACATTTCAGCAAACCCTTAAGTATCAATTTATTATGTCTCTCTGCAAGAGTTCAGGGACTAAAGGCCTTACGGAGTTCACATGGAAGTTGAATTTCAAGATGAGGAACACCTAAACAATAGACGCAAGAAAGATGTCCATCCGAACTGGACATCTTTCTGCCACAGTCTTTACATTGCTTAAACCCAGAGGTTCCTTTATGCTTTTCTGCCATGTTAACTAGTCAAGTACAAGGCATGCCCACACTGACACATACACACTCACTCGATAAGAAAAGTGGGAGACAAGAGAAAGTCCTTTTTTTTTTTTTAAATATACCAACTATGGTATACAAAGACTACCCAAACTGGTAAGAAGAAGAAGGAGAAAAAAGAGAAAAAGGATACCAGCTATGGTATCAAAGAATTACCAGTGGTAAGCGGGAAGGAGAGGCCTAATACCAACGATGGTAAAAAAGAGAGAGAGAGGGTGATAGATACCTTGAAGTAAAAGTTTGATATAGAACCACTCGCACAACAAGGAAACTAGGGAATAGTAATTATCAGAAAAAAATTATCACCAAGTAGAATGATAGAGAAATATCAACAAATTTGAGCACTTAGCTGAGAGCAATGGCTGTCGCATCCTAAGTTATACGTGGCAAACGAGATCCGAGGTAATGGGAAGAGATGCAGTATGGGTAGAGCCTTAGCTCAAGGGTTTTTGGCAGGTGCAAGCTTTGTATAATGGCCAAGTTGGTTCCAAGGGTTCGGAACAGAACCCATCAGTCAAGAATGAATGAAGATTGACATCAGATGTTGTGGTTTTCTGTCAAATCATCAAGAAATAAATTGTCTGATCTGATTAATTTACAGTGATTAACTAGAGATATATGGACTGAAAATCTTCCACACAGAGAAGTTTCTTACACTGATTTCTTTTTGGACCCACTATACTTGTTTATTGGGTTGTTTTGAGACTTCAGGGATACCACAGAGATTACTTGCTTTTTTTTTTTAAATTCAGTAAATAATGACATACATTTGAGTTTCCGACTTCATATCCTTCTGAAAATGCATGCTAACACAAATCCCGTTATTCCAACAACTTTCTAAGCTTATGAGAGCAATAATTAAAATCTGTACCTATTTTGGGGCTTTTGTACCCTATTTTAGGCTTTTCTCCAGATTTCTTGAGCTAAGAGGTTGAGAGGTATGAAGAGGACATAGCAGGGACTGGAGGCCAAATTCAAGTGGGTGGGTTCATCTCTGAAAAGTTCTGCTTGAGAAGAGGAACCAGGCAGGGATGCCCTATTTCCCCTTTGTCATTCACGTTATATTTAGAACCATTGGCAAAGAAAATAAAGGACTCAGAAATTCAAGGATATGATTGGTACAGTAGTCAAGAAAAGCTGGCTTTATTTGCAGATATTATTTTATACCTGATAAAACCAGAATGGACGTTTCAGTATTATGGAACATTTTGAGAAAATTTCAAGTCTTTTCCGAATACAAAATGAATGAAGATAAAACAAAGGCAATCACTGTAAGCTATGTAACCATGCATTCATTGGTTCAACAATACCCATATTTATGGGGACATGATAAAAAATATAGATTAAAAAAAGATTTTATGGCAGCTAAGCATATGTGGGAAGAGACTAAACAAAAGATAATAAAAAAACTAAGAAATCAGGAGCTCTGTTTTATGGATATGGATAGCAAGATACAAGTAGTCCAAATGTTTTTAGGCCCTTTAGTTTTACACACAGGTCAGGCATATTTTTATCAATGAGTTATGGATAGCAGTTAATAAAGATTTGAAGGATTTCATCTGGGAGAGGAAGATGGCAAGAGTCAAGTGGGATAAGCTGATCCTTCCAATACAACAAGGTGGTTTGGGATTACCTGCTTTGAAGGGGTATTTTAGAGCTACAAAGTTAAGGCACCTATACATAGCACAAGCAGAAAGCTAGAATTCAAAATGGAAAGGGATTATGACAAAACGGGAGAAGCTCAAGAAACAAAGAAAGACTGGAATTTTGGATGCAGATCCTTAAGGAGAATAGCAATAACCATACAGAATATTAAATTCATAAAGTAGCAGAAAGTATTCTAAGAACTAAGCCAACACGGGAATAGAGAAAGGAGATTCTGTCGATAGGGATGACTGCAGTTAGGAATACAGAAAATAGGCAAGAGGGGGGCTGCAATTTACTGGAGAAAACTGGCAAAGGAATCAAGATGATGGGAGCAAATAATGAGAGGAGGAAAGGTAACAGAATGGGAAGAGGCCAAGAATTTATTTGGACTGCAGGCTAGATATTGCCTTCCTTATCAAGGACTGACATCAGAGTTTAGGCAAATTGAAAGAAATAGGGGGATCTTAAACAAAAGACAAGCACTGGTAGAGATTTTAGTAGAATCTAGAACAGAAGCTGCTGTTAAAAAAATGATAATTAGTACAGCATATAAAATATTGCATGATAACTATAAGAATTGATCAGAAGAGGTTAGAATGGATTGGGAAGAGAGACTGGATAAGCAATTCACAAAGAAATAACGGGCGATTTACATATGACCTCCAAATATGCAACAGACTTGGAATTGTTTATATAGATATTTTATACCCCTAGTAGACTCCAAAGAATTTTTCCTCATGTAGACAGCAAATGTTGGATGAGTGATGGGGAAGAAAGAGGTAACTGGGAATGTATCTTTTGGGTGTGTAATGATGTGACAACTAAAACATTTAATGCAGACTACTCTGTCAGAAATACTGGGTGACCAAATTGGCATAACTAAGGAAATGATTTTTTGAGCTATGATATAGAATTGGAATTGCCTTGACATAGTAAGGCCTTGCTGAGTCTAATTATAGTGGCTGCCAAAAAATAAATGACTAGAAAATGGAAATCAAAGTCTAAACCAAATGTATTAGAAGTGGTGAATATACTAACAGAGATACAACATTTGGAAATGGGATCTTTAGAAAAGGGTAGGAGCAAATTACCCGGAAAAAGTGGGAATTGTGGGAACAATACATGCAGAATAATGTTTCAAAGAAGAAATAAGGTTTAAAAGAAGGCAGAATTTGAATAAGCTATGTAATGTTTGGCAATGACTGGATAAATTATAAGTGATGTATAATGTTTGCAAGTAAAAAAATATCTCAATATGGTTTGTTTCCATTTATATAAATGTATGACTGCCTATGTCATAAGTAATAATTTAAAATAAAGATATTTGTTTTAAAAAAAAAATCCTTCCTGCAGGATGCCCAAGTCATTTGGGGATTCAATGACTGCCCCAAGCTTGCAGTCATCTGCAAACCTAGTCAGCCAGAGCCCTTTGGTATTGGCTTTTACTTCAGAAAACTTTTAGTTATGTACTTACCATAACTTTAGATGTTTGGGATCCATCTCTACATTCTGTACTGATGGGTTCGGAGCCGATCCTCGGCTCCGACTCGGCATGCTATACTATAGCACAAAGTCTCTTATTGGCTGAGCTATCCTACATCCCAGGATGCACCACCCCTGCTTCCCCAGATCTTGTTTGTCCGCACACAAGCACACATACATAGACTGTTGATATAACATTGCCAGGTGTTTCAAGATGAAACGGCTGAACTCTGACCGTCCGGTCTCTTCTGATCTCCAAGGCAGGGGGAAGGAGGGAGGGTTATTAGGAATGTAGGCGAGATGGATCCCAAACATCTAAAGTTATGGTAAGTACATAACTAAAAGATGTTATGTGATCCTATCTCGCCTACATTCTGTACTGATGGGACAGCGTCCCTAGCACCTGATTCCTGGGTGGCTCACTAGAAAACACTCCTGAGAACTGTGGAACCGAAGAAAGCTCGCCCCCGAGATGCCACATCCAATTTGTAATGAGAAATGAAGGTGTGAGGAGAAGACCACGTAGCCACAGCACAAATGTCACTAATGGCAAGCTTAGAATGAAAAGCTGCCGAAGTAGCCATAGCCCTGGTAGAATGAGCTTTCACAGAAGTTGTAAGCTCTTTATTAGAAATGAAATAAGTATGACTGATACAGTCTATGATCCACTTGGCAATAGTGACTTTGGTGACGGCTTTGCCCAATTTATTGTCCGAAAAGGACACAAACAACTGATCTGTTTTCCGTGTTTGGTGCGTCCTATCCAAATAAAAGCGCAATTGCCTATGAACATCTAAGGTGTAAAAGATGTATTCCGCTCTGTCTGAATACTTTGGGAAGAAAACTGGAAGTTCCAATGACTGTTGCAGACAAAAACTAGAACAAACCTTAGGAACAAAGGATGGATTCGGTCTGAGGGATACTCTATCCTTGTGAAAAACCAGGTATGGTGGTTTGACACATAAGGCTTGAAGTTCCGAAACTCTTCTGGCTGATGTAATTGCAACTAAGAAAGCAGTCTTCCAAGAAAGAAATTTGAAGTTGCAAGTTGCTGCCGGTTCGAAGGGGGAAGAAGTCAAAGCACCTAACACAAAATTAAGGTCCCACGGTGGAGCGGGATGAGATATCGGAGGCCGAAGCAGCCCTGCACCTTTCATGAAGGCTTTACATAACTTGTTGCTCATCAAAGGTGGTTCTATACACTCATGAAAATTGGAAATAGCTGCCAATTGAACCTTAATGGTAGAGACCGAAGAGCCTTGATTGAACAGAGAAGCTAAGAACTTCAAAACTTCTGACACCGGGACAGTTATGGGATCTAATCCCCGGAGTTGGGCCCAAATAGCAAATCTCTTCCATTTGCTATTATACATTTTCTTAGTAGAAGTCTTGTGGGCCGAAGACAAGATATGTATGACTTCCTGATCCAAAACCTGGTTCCTGACTAAGGTCGGAAGAGGAGGAGCCAAGCTGTTAACCTCAACGAGTGGAGGGACTGATGAAGTTGTCCGACTGATGGGTCAAGAGGTCCGGAATTTGGTCCAAGAACCATGGACCGTCCAGTGCATATCTCCGAAGAAAGGGAAACCAGACTTGACGAGGCCAGTATGGGGCAACTAAAATCATCTTGCTCTCCAAGCGAATCGCCTTCTGGATCACCTTGGGAAGAAGGGGAACCGGTGGAAAGGCGTACAGCAGGCCGGTGGGCCAAGCTTGGACTAGGGCGTCCTTGGAAATCTCCCCCGGAACTGGGGTGAGAGAGAAGAACTGTTGGCATTTCGTGTTGAGGGGGGTTGCGAAAAGGTCGCAACAAGGAGTTCCCCATTTTCTGAAAATCTTAGTTGCTACTCTGTCGTTTAGAGACCACTCATGAGGGGAGAGAACAGTTCTGCTCAGTCTGTCGGCTATCACACTGGATCTCCTTGGAATGTGAGTTGCTATTAGTGAATGTTTGGTAGCAATCGCCCAATCCCATACCTTCATGGCCTCTCTGCAAAGGGGGTAGGATCTGGTCCCTCCCTGCTTGTTCAGGTACCAGACTACTGACATGTTGTCGGACTGAATGGCAATCATGCCCTGAGGGAGGTAACTGTGTAGTGCTTGCAGTGATAGAAGCACCGCCCTCATTTCCAGTATGTTGATGTGGAGGAGACTCTCGTCCGAGTGCCACTTGCCTTGGACTGACCTGCCCAGGTAATGTCCCCCCCACCCCGTCTGGGAGGCGTCCGTAGTCAATGTGGCCACTGGAGGTGGTGGAACAAAGGGTCGCCCCTGATCCAGATTGGAGGAAAGAAGCCACCACCAAAGGTCCTGTTTGCACGTCTCTGTGATCAGAATGAGGTTACTGAGAGGGAGATCCTGATAAGACCACTGTACTGACAGGAGCCACTGGAGAATCCTCATATGTAACCTTGCTAAGGGAACTAGGAGAACGGTGGCCGACATGGAGCCTAACAGTTGTAGGACCATCCTGGCTGGGGCTCGGCATTTGGGGAGCAAGGCTCGAACTTGAGACTGTAATGTTTTTATTCTCTCTGTAGGAAGATAGACCCGCATTTGCTTTGAGTCTATCTCTACTCCGATAAACTGTATGCGCTGAGATGGCAGTAACACAGACTTTACCCAATTGAAGGTGATTCCTAGGGAGTTGCCTAGAGATATAGTGGCTGCTAAGTTTTTTAAGAGTAGACGCCTGGAGGTGGCAGTTAGGAGCCAGTCATCTAGGTATGGAAACACCTGGAATCCTAGACTTCTCAGGTGAGCAGTCACCACCGCCAAACATTTGGTGAACACCCTGGGGGCTGTGGTGAGACCAAAGGGCAGTGCACGGAACTGGAAATGACTGTCTCCCAGGCTGAAGCGCAAGTGTCTCCTGGACGCCTGATCTATCAGGATGTGATAATAGGCGTCCTTGAGATCTATGGAGCACATCCAAACACCTTTCTCCAGCAGTGGGAGAATGGATTGTAAGGTGACCATCTGGAACTTGGACTTCTTGACAGATCGGTTTAGTTTGCCGAGATCCAGAATAGGCCTCAAGTCCCCGGTCTTTTTTGGCACCAAAAAGAATCTTGAGTAAGTCTCTAATCCGGTCTGACCTTCGGGGACCAGTTGGATGACTCCTTTTTGAAGCAGCTTTAAGATTTCAATGGCTGCGAGATCCCGTTGACTGGGTGGTGGGTCCGGGATTATCCGGGACG
Organism: Protopterus annectens; assembly: GCF_019279795.1. Taxonomy (NCBI): domain Eukaryota; kingdom Metazoa; phylum Chordata; order Ceratodontiformes; family Protopteridae; genus Protopterus; species Protopterus annectens. The sequence continues at coordinate 863,724,948 of NC_056741.1, read as the reverse complement.
GTGGGGGGAGGCTGAGAAAGAGGGATGTTGTAACCTCCGGCGATGATTCGGAGCACCCATCGGTCCTGAGTGATACCCTCCCAGGCCTTTAGGTGCTTCGAAAAATGACTCCCGACTGGCTCTGGAGCTGCACAGTCGGGCAATCCTTCAGGGATGCTGGAAGGTTGAAGAGCCACAAAAGGACTCGCGGTCTCCAGTGTTGCGGGGGCCTCCGCCGCCTCTGGGACGGCGTCTTCCTGAAAAATTTCCCCCTCCTCTGCCTCTAGAAGGGGGATCGCCCTGCTGTGAGGAGTAAGCCTTTTGAGATTTGCGGAACCACATCTTCCCCCCTCTTCTAGCCTTGGGATAAGGCCTGAAGGGAGTGGAAAACCGTGCTCCTACGGCAGTCAAGGTTTTACCCTCTTGTTCACAGCGGGTCAAGGTGTCCTTTACCTTGGGTCCAAACAGAGAGGACCCATCGAAGGGAGCGTCGGCAAAGGAAGACTTGAAGGCTTCCGCAAAGTGACACAGGCGGAGCCAGGCTTGCCTCCGTAGAGCAACGCCTGTTCCCGCCGCTCTACTCGCCCCCTCGGCTGCATACGAAATGAGCCTCATGGACGAGTTCGATAATGAAGATAAGGTAGCCAGCTGAGAGCTAACCGTCTGGGCCAACTGCTCAGGTAGGTTACCAGAGAGGGTATCTGAAAGTTCCTTGACCAGATCCCTCTGAAGTCTGGTGAAGTGCGTCAGATAATTCAGAGACTTTAACGTAAAGGCTGCTGAAGTAAGGGTGCGCTTCCCATACTGATCCATGCTCCTGGACTCTTTATTAGGAGGATGGACGGACGTAGACGCTTCTGCCACATCTTGTTGGGTAGCAGATGCCACCACCAGGGCATCTACAGCCACACCTTTGGAGAGGAATTCCTTTTTGGGGGGGGGCTGAAAGAAATTTATTGGGGCGAGCTGGCACCGGTTCCACAGAATCCGGGTGCTCCCACGCCCTTCGCGAGATCAAATCTACGAGCTCATCGAAGGGCGGAGATACCCAGGAGGCGGATGGCTGAGCCCCGAAGGCCTTGAGGAATACCGACTCCTCAGCAGAAGGGGGTTTGGATTGCCAGTCGCCTCGTTGCTTCAGGACTTCTAAGATGTCCGCAAAGGAGACATCATCCGAGGACGACTTGGGGGACCCCTCCGCATCATCAAGGTCAGTGTCTGAGGTGAGAGACTCGTCCGGGGAGTTGACGTGCTTCCTCTTGCACTGTCTCTTCCTGGGAGGTTCCTCCGAAGAAGCCTCGGAAGGACCTCCAGGAAGGGGGGAACCCCCAATGGAGGTGACCTCAGGCCCCAGGGCTCCTCTGTCTTGAGACAGGGGGACAACAAAGGAACCAGTCTCCATGCCAAGGGAAGGTGCCGGAGAGATGGTGGAGGTAGCCAAGGAAGATTTGGCCAAAGCACTCCTCATGGCCCTGAAGGCCGGACCCCCAGAGTCCTGGGAAGGTCCAACCCCTGAGGCCACAACAGTAGACGGCACTCCCGCAGCCGACGCACCAAGAGGGAGGCTTGGAACCGAAAACATCAGTCCCGAAGCATCACCCCCGGGGCCGACCGAGGAGGTCCGTGTACCGAACTCCGACCCGAAGGGCAGGGTTGGAGTAAGGGTCGGAGCCGACCCGACAACCTCCATCGGCTCCACCAGCACCGACTCCAATGGTGCCGAGGCTGTTGGAGGAGGAACTGAGACAACAGGGTGGGCAATCGGCTCCGGAGCCGACTGGGCTGGAGCCGAAACTAACTTTTGGAAGACTGGATACTGAAACAGCCTTTGAAGTACCCTGTCTATGTCCGAATCAGACATTCTCGAAGACCGAGAGGAGATCGAACAAGTTCGAGTCGACTTCTCCACCGGTTCCGAAGGACTGGGGGACCGGCTCCGAATCGTCTCGATAAATATTGGTGCCGAGGGAGACTCCACAACCACAGCAATTTCCCTCGGAGCTGAAGTGGACTTCGGCGCCGAAGGGGAAGAGTCTGAGCAGGCAACTCTCATCAGCTCCGAAGACAGTGGAGTCGATGAAGGTGACCCACCTCTCGAAGCTCTAGCTGTCGGCTCCGAAGCCAGAGGAGTCGAGGCTGGAGGCATCGAGGCAGACTGTTCCGCCCTCGGCTCCGAAGTCTGTGGAGCCGATGGAGAAGCCTGCCGAGATTTCTTTGTGGCCGGTTCCGACGGGCTGGTCGGAGCCGACGATTTCTTTTTCCTGGATGGAGAAGAGGAAGACGATAAAGCCTCCTCAAAAGAGGGTGTAATAAGCCCTTTTAGAATCAATTTGTTTTTCCTCTCTTGGAGGACTCGAGAGGAAAAGGCGTGACAAACGCTGCATGACTCCTGGAGATGTTTAGGGCCTAAACAATACACACACAACGAATGATCGTCTGTTATAGACATCTTGTAGCTGCACTTAGAGCATTTTTTGAACCCAGAAGGTCTATGCTCTTTCGACATGTTTACACAAACACTACTACTAATTTCAAAAAAACTTTCTCAAAAAACCAACAGTTAAGGAAGAGTAAATAAGGACAAAAAACCCCTCTAACGTAAACGGGATTGCTTGTCCAACTAAGCTACAACACTGACACTAAATACTCCAACACGCGAGAGGGCAAGGCCCCTCTAACTGAAACGGGATCCTTTCCCTCAAATTAAAGACAAGTTTCCCAGAAAAAATCACAGAAAACTCAGTCACACAACAACAATAGCTGTTAAAACAGCTTTTGGGTATAAGCATCAAAAATTTCTGACAGAAATTCTTTGAAGAAAAAAGCACTTAGTTCAGCCAAGTCCGAGACCACGTCTTTGCTGTAAAGTGGCAAACGAGATCTGGGGAAGCAGGGGTGGTGCATCCTGGGATGTAGGATAGCTCAGCCAATAAGAGACTTTGTGCTATAGTATAGCGTGCCGAGTCGGAGCCGAGGATCGGCTCCGAACCCATCAGTACAGAATGTAGGCGAGATAGGATCACATAACATCTATAAACCAAACCAGACAAGTCCCAGCAGAGAATGCTTGGAGACTCTACTGGTGACTGGTCTCTCTGTGGAGGGAACTTCCCCATTTTGATTATGTGGTCTCTCTGTCAGCCAGTTAGCAATCCAGCAGGTGACATAGGGGTTTATTCCCAGTTTATTTAGCTTTTCTACTATGCCTAGGTGGAGAACTGTGTTAAAACCTGTTAGTTAGGTTGAGGTATGTGGTATGTACCATTTTACCTTTATCCATTGCTTTGGTGACCTTTTCAAAAAATCCACTAGGTTGAGTAAGCATGACCTACCCTTGAAAATTTAAACTAAGAAGGGTCCAATGTTCGGAGTTCCTTATGTCCTGACTGATTAGTTCATAGGATCATAAGAGATTACCTGGCTATCAACCCGGAGGTCATTTTAAGCCTAGACATTTCATCCCAATGTAATATAATAGAAATGCTAGTCAATATCCAGGATTGCATTTAGTGATGACTGCCCACGTCCAGGAAGGATGTGAGCTCTATCCTTGGTAGGAATTTATGGTGCCCCATCCACTTGTCCAGGTTCCTCTTAAACAGTGTCACAGAGGTGCTCTGTTTCACATGAATTGCTAGCCTGTTCCAAAGATGCGGCAGTCGCTGGGAGATAAATCCGTCTCTCCATCTTGTCCTGTTTAAGTTGCAGGCCATATTTAGATACCTGGGATGGGTAGCCCAAGTCCTGTTTGATTTATGGATATGCAGCAAGTTCATTAGATTTGGGTCTTGGATTGCTCTATAGGCCAGTCTCCCCTAAGAAGTCTATACAATATGGAGTATAGTGAGAGGAACTTTAGTTGGTCTGTGTAAGGCACATGCTGGACCCCCCCTTGATCTTCTTTGTTAGAAACCTCTGCGGTTTCTCTAATTGTTGCAGGTGCTTATTATGGCACATGTCAAATGGGGCATTATATTCAATTATTGGCTGGATAAGAGCCAAGTATAGAGGGTTTATAACCTCTTTTGCTCTCAAGGCAATGCCTTGTTGGGGGTTGGGAGGGTGGCCTAATGGTTAAGGTGTTTGCCTTGCAAGTACAAGGTGCAGGGTTTGAGTCTCACAAGGGATAATTCGCTAGGCTTAAAATGGCTCACAAGGGCAGTTAGCTTAGTACTAATCTATGAACCTATTTACTAATCAAGTGTGCTCTGTACAAAGCTTTCCTTACTACAGCAAACACATGGTGGTCAAAGTTCAGGCTGCAGTCAACTTGTGATCCCAGGTCCCTTACCACTTCATGGGTACTTAGGGTACTGTTGTTGATTTGATAGTGTGAGGGGACATTGTGCTGAAGGGAATGATGATGCATTTCTTTGCATTCAGTTTGAGACCATGATTAATACATCAGTCATTGGTCTGCGTGAGACCCTCCTGGAGTATACGGACATCATTTGGGGACTCAATGATTACACCTAGCTTGCAGCTGTCTTCAGACTTGGTCAGCCACAACCCCTTAATTTTGACTTGAACTTCTGAGAAGTGTATACCAAACAGTAGGGGGCCCAGTACTGACCCCTTTGGGACCCCACTGATAACAGGTGTGCTGGTTGATGTGGAGTCACCCACTTTGATAGTGTATGTCCAGTTTGTGAGCAAGTTGGCAACCCATCTTACAATGAGGGGGTTTACATTCAGGTTTGCTAAGTTTATTGGTAATGCCTGAATGTGGGATTATGTTGAAAGCCTTCGCCAGGTCGAGGTATGCTGTCTGCTCAGATTTGCCCTTGTCAATGGCCTTGGTCACATTTTCAAAGAAATCCACCAGATTTAACAGGCAGGATCTGCCCTTCACAAAGCCGAATTGGGTAAGATCTAGGGTTTGGAGGTCCCCTATGTCTTTATTTATGAGGTCCATAATGATACCTTCCACGGCCCTAGAGATGAAACTGGTCTGGCTTATAGACTCATAGGTGTGTACTAGGCTAATGGCCCTGGCACCTTTACAAGCCTAGCCCACAGGATTACCCTGGCATCATGCCACTCGACCTTAGTTCCTAGTACCTCTGTCAGGAAAACCCACTGGAGTGATCCTTGGGGTGAATTTTCTATTTCCCATCCACTCGTGAAGATTTCTCTTGAAGAGGGCCCAGTGAGGTGCTCTGCTTGACATGTATGGAAAGTTTATGGGCCTGTAATTCCCTGGGTCTGTTGCTAGGTCACATTTGTGGAGGGGAATAACCGTTGCTGTTTTCCATTCTGCAGGAACAAAGCCTGTGGTTAGGCTATGATTGAAAAGAGTACTTAGTGGTGATACTAGTTCATGTTTTAGCTTGTTTAGAAGACAGCCTGGGATTTTGTCTGGTCCCATAGAGGCTGTGTTTTTTGCCTTGGACAAGGCTTTGAGGACATGCTCTTTAGATATGTAGGGTGGGGGGAAGGTTTGCTGCAAGTTAGGAGGGGATAAGGGAGTGAATTTTTGCCAAATCTTTCCACTAGCAGGTTTACTATCTCTGTGGGGTCAGTGTGTGTGATACTGTTGGCCACTAGTTCTGCACATGCTTGGTTTAGGTTTTGTACATAGCTGTAAAAGGCCATATGGTCATCCTTGGCTGTACTTGCCAAGTTTCTTTCAAAGGAGCCTCTGGAGGATTTGACAAGTTGTCTTAGTTGCCTTTTGAAGTTGAGGAGGGTGCTTTTCCATTGTTGGGGCCTTGCCTTTGTTTTCTTGGACAGCAAAGTTTTGCACTTATAGTAAAGGTTGTTGATTTTGGATGTCCACCACAACAGCTTGTTTTCTCTGGCTTTGATTCTTTCTGGTATGGCTGAGTTTATACACTTATACAAGTGACTGTACAGGACTTTACTGTAAGCTTTGGCGTAGTTACCACTTCCAGCTTGGGGTGGGGCTTGGAATGCATTTATTCTTTCACCTAGGAGGGTATAGTTTGGCTTAGTGAAGTTTTTTAGTCTGATTTCACCCTTTGTGAGTTCTGATGTTAGTGTCAGCTCGAAGGTGACTGGCTGGTGGTCAGTTTTAACTAATGAGGGTCCGACAGTTGCAGCAGTGCATTTGTTTGACATGTGGATGAGGACCTGATTCAGAAAGTTTGTTCCCCTTGTCGGGGTGTGAACAATTTGTTCCAGGGATTTGATTAACAAAGTCAAGGAACTTTTGCGCTAGCAAGTTAGGGTTAGCTTAGGTTTCCCAGTTGATGGTGGGATAATTGAAATCCCCCATAACCAGTATGTTTGGTAAAATTTGGATTGACTCCTGCTTGGTCAAGTAAGCTTCATGGGTGTCGTGACCCATGGAAGGTGATCTATAGCTGACTATGACTTGAATGGGGGTCTTGTCTACCATAACCTGGACCTGCAGTAAATTTCAAATATAGATTGAAACACTTTCTCCTTGGGTTTCCACAAGTTCATTTTGAAGTCTAAATGTGTGAAGGCATTGTAGCCTTGCAAGACCAGGGTACTCTCTGAGGCCATGAACCAGGTTTCTGTGACCGCAGAGACATCCACATTTTCTAATGACAGAAGTGCTTCTTGGGAGTGCAGCTTTTGGTTTAAGCTCCTAGCATTTAGCAGCATGACCCTTATTTTGTTCTGGTTTGTCAATTTCAGATCAGTAATGTTGTTCTGGAGACCTTGCCTAAAAATACTGCTACAGTCAAGTACAGGTCAGTATTTGGCATTGACTGTTGTTTTGCGTGTCTCTGTATGCTTTTAGATCACAGCTGAAAGGGGTCCATTGCTGAATCATTTCACTTGTTTGGTTAGCAAATTAATAACTATCCAAGCAGAAACTTTGCAGTGTGGAGGGTGTGAAGTTCACTCCTTGAAATATGTTATGCACCTAGTTCACTAATAAAATTTGAACCTTAAAATACGTACTACAAGATAATAAAACAGTAGGTAGTCCACAGTTGAGTTAAAAATTGAATATCCTTTATTGAAACAAACAAACGATCCTAGTTGAGTATAATGAAAAGCATTAAAGAAATTCATTAATTTATATATAATCAGATTATTTGAAGCAAGTGAGTGGTTACAGAGGGTGGTTCTGTTAAGAGCAATAAAAGCATTACACTCAGTCCTTTAACCAAGTCCCCCTTCCCCCGTAATACCATAGTGTAAACTGAGACTGCTACTTTGAACTGAAACTTAAAATATAAAGACAAATTAAAATATATAATATAAGAACAGCTTATTAAGGCTAGCCTACTAATCCAGATTTTATTAATTAAGAAACTAACTCACTAACAAAATGATTAAACATCTATCAGAATAAATATCAGTAACTTATACCCTGAAACACTTTAAATAAAGATCGCTTTCGTACCAAATAAATACTTCATTAGGTTTGTGTGTAAAAAACGTATCAAAATATTAATGAACATGTATATAAATCTACAAGTGAACACCTAAGTGGGCTGAAAACCATAGCTATAATTGCTAAGGTGGAAATACAGTGAAAAATGTTACAAATAAAGCATTAAGGCCCTGGGGATCTGTTCAAGTGTGGCATCTAAGAAAGCATTTAGTTTAAATGAGTGAAAGTATCAGAAAACAGTACCAATGTCAGTTATTTTCATTGTAAAATATTTACAATGTTTGATATCTATTTATAACAATATTAGTATATACAATATTAGTGGGTAATGTCAGCATTAATCAGTCCCATATCAGACTTTTAATAGTCTTTTAAACCATGAGGCAGTTTTCTGAGTTCTAGCATGCTTTTTATGGAGCAATAATAATTAAGCCCCGGTTTTCTAAAAGAGTTCAGTTTCAGCTGCCACAGTAGTTCATATTTTTCTAAAAGATTAGAAATGTTTCCTTCCAGTTCCAAAAGGTTCACGGGATCAATAATTTGAAATTTAAAGCCAGTGTGTCTTTTGAAAGCTGCAGGTGTGGAGCCAGTGCATTATTCTTGCACTTAGCTCTAATTTTGGAAAGTTGGATAGAAATCCTTCTTTTAAGTCTGTTGAGCGTTTTCCCCACATAAAATGCTTCACAGTCATAGGTTCATAGGTTCATACTAGGCTATCTGCCCTGGGGCAATTATAAGCCTAGCCTGATTCTGTATGGCTTACGCCACCCCATGATTTGAGTATACTGTGCCCTTTTTAAGGTTTAGTTTACTGTGCCTCTGTCTAATAGTGACACGGGAGTAATCCCTGGGACAAACCTACGATCCCCCATCCACCTATCGAGATTCTTCTTGAAGAGATTCAGTGAGGTGCTCTGCCTCACATGAACTGGAATTCTATTCCAGAGCGAAGGGAGCCTCTGGGTTATGAACCTGTCCCTCCAGCAAGTTCTATTTATTTCTGTGCTGAGGTTCAAGTCCCTCGTGTGGCTCTAAGGGATTTAGATTTACTGAGGTGGAGCATGTCCATTAATTCTGGATTTGACATAGCTTTGTATGTCAGGCATAGATCGCCTCAAAGTAGGCGGTATGCAAATGAGGAAAGCTGGAGTTTTTTTAACCGAGCAGCATATGGCATCTGTTTGAGACCCTTGATCCTCTTGGTGAGATACTTTTGGGATCTTTCTAATTGCTGCAGATGTCGGGTAAGGTACATCCCAAAAGGGGCATTGTATTCTATGATGGGCCTGATGAGGGATGAATAAAGGGGCACGATTACCTCTCTTGATCTAGATGTGAAACCCTTCGTGATGAGGTGGGCTATGTAGAAGGTCTTTCTAACCACTTTGGCAATGTGGTTTTCAAAGGAGAGATTGCTATCAACTTGGGTCCCCAGGTCCCTAATAACTTTCTCTGTACTTAATGGGTTTCCACCTATGTGGTAATTTGTGGGCACATTGTTTTTGCCAAAGGGTATGACTATACATTTTTGGCATTTAGCTTTAAACCATGGCACTGGCACCAGTTATCTGTCTCTGTGAGACCTTTTTGAAGGATGTTTGTGTCAGCTGGAGAGTTGATTATGGCACCCAGTTTGCAGTCGTCTGCGAACTTGGTGAGCCATAGTCCTCCACGTTTGCCTGTACCTCGCAAAAGTATATACCGAACAAGCGTAGTCCTAGGACAGAACCCTGTGGGATGCCACTTGTGACGGTTTGAGTCTGACATGGCTCCAGCAACTCTCACTCTGTGGGTTCTGTCTTTGAGCCAGTTTGCGACCCATCTTGTGACATAGGGGTTTATATTTAAGCTGGATAGCTTATCTATGATGCCCGAGTGGGGTATTGTGTCAAATGCCTTTGCAAGGTCCAGATAGGCTGTGTGGACTACCTTCCCTTCATCTATGGCTTTGGTGACTGTTTTGAAGAAGTCAACCAGGTTCAAAAGGCAGGATCTGCCCTTGACACAGCCGAATTGGGTAGGATCTAGTGTCTGTAGGTCCCCAATGTCTTTATTTATGAGCTCCATGATGATCCTCTCCATAGCCTTGCAGACTAAGCTAGTCAGGCTTATGGGGCGATAGTTTCCAGGGTCCGTAGAGGCTCCACCTTTGTGGAGTGGGACCACTGTTGCTGTACATCATTCTGTGGGCACATATCCTGTAGTGAGGCTGAGATTGTATAGCTGTTTTATTTGAGGGATTAGTTCCTCTTGGAGTTCATGTAGGACGCAACCTGGGATGCCATCTGGTCCCATGGAAGCAGTGTTTTTTGCTTTGGAGAGGGCAGCCTTCACCTGAGCATCAGAGATGTTTGGGAGGCAGCCCTCTGCCGGGATAGATACTTGCTCTTTTGTGGGGTGAAGTTTGCACTGAACCTGTCTGCCAGGATATTAGCGATGTCTGTGGGTTCAGTGTATTTTTTGTCATTTAGAATCAACTCAGAACAAGTCTGGGAGTTGCATCCCAGGTTTCTAACATAACTGAAAAAAAGCCTTATGATTGTCTTTGGTGTTCTGTGCAATTTTCTCTCGAAGCTGGCCTTGCAGGATTTTATGAGGATCGTAATTTTTTGCTAGTACTGATCAGAGATGCCTTCCCTATTAGGGATTTTGCTCTATCATGTAGTAGCTTCCTCCTTCTGTTGTACAGTTTATTTATGGCAGGGGTCCACCAGACTGGACGCCTGCCTTTGGATGATTGGGTCTTGGTTTTGTTTGGGATAGCATGATCCATGCATTCCTGGAGATGTCCGTAGAATGCGTTTATATAGGATTCTGCAGTTTGGGCCGTAGTTTCCACTGGTCCTGGGGCCTTGAAGGATTCCACTTCGGTTTTGAGAAGTGAGAAGTTCGCTTTTGAGAAGTTTTTCACTGTGGTTTTCTGGGCTGGGGGTGGGGTCGGGATGTGGACATCCAGTGAAATTAGTTTATGGTCTGATCTTACCAATGAGGGATATACTTCTGGTGTGGAGCACAGAGTCCCCATGTTGGTAATGATCAGGTCTAGTATGTTGTCCCCTCTTGTGGGAGTGGTGACTAGTTGTTCCATAGCATTTGAGTTTATAATTTCCAGGAACCTTTGGGCTAAGGTGCTGGGGCTTGAGTAGTGCTCCCAGTCAATGTTTGGGTAGTTGAAGTCGCCCAATATAATGGTGTTCGGAGAGATCTTCATGTTCTCCAATGTTTTCAGGAAAGCCGAGTGGGATTCCTGACTTTGAGAGGGTGGTCTGTAGGATGCTATAAACTGAAAAGCAGTCTTGCCCACTGTTAGTTGCACATGGATGGTCTCCGATACTTTGTGCAATGCCACTAACCTGGAGGTGTGGATATCCTTGATAAATATGGAAACGCCCCCTCCTTTTGTGGTTCGGTCCGGGTTTTGGGGCCGAAAAGCATGATATGAGGTATAGCCTGGTAGTGCTGGGGTGCTCTTTAGAGCTTTGAACCAGGTTTCTGTCACTGCACAGATATCGATGTTCTCCATACTGAGGATAGCTTAGAGTGCGTGCATCTTGAGGTTAAGACTTCTGGCGTTTAGCAGCATTACCCTTAGTTTCTTGTTCCTTCTGCTGTCTATGGGGGTAGGTTTGACTTTTGAGCCTTGCCTAAAAAAGGCACTATGGGGGTGGCAAGTGCCTTTGCAAATATCCGAAAGCCCACTGGTGACAGGTGCAAGCCGTCCCTAGAGAAGCAACGTGGCTTGTCGAGCATGTCATCCCAGGCTGACAAGACACTGGATCCCCTTTGAATGACACCAAAATTTTAGCCAATTGTTAAAATCAATCATTTTATCTTTGTACTGTGGCATCATTCTAGGTGAGGGCAAGATGCTGCTCAAGGTCAGGGTCATACCAGCCTGGGCTGCATGATCAGAGAGCTCCTCTATGTCTCTTTTCATGTAGTCCAGGGAGGTACGTCTCAGGTCATTCACACCAGCATGTACAATGACTGAGTCATATTTGTATTTGCTTTGGAGTGACCTGAGTGCTTGCGTTATGTGGCGGATCGTAGCACCCGACAGGCAGCTCACCGTGACCTTCTCTTTATTCAGCCTGGTGAGCGGGACGTCAGTGTGTCTGACAATAGAGTCACCTATTACAAGAGTATCAGGTGTGTTATTCAGCCTTAAGGGCTGTGGCTGCTTGGCACACTGACTTTGTGGGTTATGTGTTGTGCGTGTTTTGTTTTGAGGTAGCGTTTGCTTGGATGTCTGCTTTGGAGGTCTCTGTTGCTTAGGTAGATTTTTATTTAGAGCCTCCGAATATGTTTTTGTGTATTTATGTATTTGGTTCGCTGATGTGGTGGGACTATGTGATACTGGAATTGTGTTGTTTGAGGTTGCCTTCTCCTCCTGACTGGTTACACCAGTTTTGAGATGAGAGAGCTCAGCCTCCAGTTTGGCTAAATAGTTGCATCTCTCACATATATTTGAACCTGTTTGGAGGAGGAGAGGGTTGTCCGTGTACATGAGACAGTTGTAACATTGCCTCAAAATTCCCAGATTCACCAGCTGGACTGGAGAGGAAACCATTGACCAACCTTTGGACATGCTACAGTAATATAGGGAAACTGAATTTAAGATGGACCAATAGAGGACAGGGTAATCGTAGGGAGTATAAGAATAAGTAGTGCTTATGGTTTAATAGTGCTAACTTGTAGGATTACTTAATTGGACCAGTGAAGGGCTTTAGAATGAGAATATGGTGTTTAAATTGAGAGATAGAGCAGTTTTAAGGGAAAAAGTGAAGAGCAGACTTTGTGGAGCCAGGAATAGTTTAAACCCAATTAGGTGGCGCTGCCCGCTGTTGCGCTATGCTCAAAACGCGCAAAACCACGCAAAGAGGGTTTTAAGAGAGGAAGATGAAGGAGTTTTGGAATTGACCCAAAATGGCCAATAAAATTAGAAGTTATGTACTTACCATAACGTTCCATCTGAGTAGGTGGATTCATTTGCAACCTGTGGGTATGGATCCGATATCGGATCCGAACCGGCATGGTTTATCCAGCTATGGATCCGAGCTCCTAGCTCCTCTCCTCACCCATAATACCCTGCTCTCCCTACATGACCTCAGATCGAGTTTGCCCTGCACCAACTACCCTAACTAAAGGGTAACACACCCTATGCAGGAAACTGACAAATGAATCCACCTACTCAGATGGAACGTTATGGTAAGTACATAACTTCTAACTCTGAAGTAGGAGAATTCATTTGTCAGCAACCTGTGGGACAGAGTCCCCAGCTACCTGAATCTTGGGTGGCCATCATGGAAGGATATTCCAGAGCACCGCGGAGCCAAAGGATGCTCTACCTCTAGACGTGATGTCCAACTTGTAATGAGTAATAAAGGTATGAGATGAAGCCCAAGTGGCTGCTGAACAAATGTCATCCAGAGGAACCCTAGACTTAAAGGCTGCTGAAGTAGAGACAGACCGGGTTGAATGAGCATGGACTCCCTCCGGTGCGGGCCTCCCAGAGGCTTGGTACGCCAACAGAATACACTGAGAAATCCAGCGTGACAAAGAAACTTTGGAAATTGGTTTACCCAGGTTGAATTTGGCAAAAGAAATGAACAACTGGTCTGATTGCCTATGACCAGCTGTCCTATGAAGGTAAAAACGAAGCTGCCTGTGAACATCCAAGGAATGCAGCTTGTATTCGCCTTTGTTTTGATACTTAGGGAAGAAAACAGGGAGGTTGATGGAATGATTAATGTTAGCTTCCGAAGCTACTTTAGGAAGAAAGGAGGGATTGATCCTGAGGCACACCTGGTCCGGATGAAAGATCAAATAAGGCGGTTTCATGGACAGGGCCTGAAGCTCAGAAACTCTCTTAGCCGAAGTAATGGCTACCAAAAAAGCAGTCTTAAAGGACAAGAATTTAAGATCGACTGTGGCGAGGTTCAAGGGGAGCCGTCAAGGCCTGAAGTACCAAGGAAAGATCCCACGGGGGAACAGTTTCTTTGACAGGGGGTCTGAGCAAAAAGGTGCCTTTTAGGAAGGTTTTGCATAACTTAGCTGACATAAGAGACCCTGAATCATGACCAACATGGTAATGAGATATGGCCGCCAGCTGAACTTTGACCGTGGAACTACTGGCACCATCATTAAAGAGAGTAGTAAGGAAATCTAGAACCAAAGGAAGGGGAACCGTGAAAGGATCTAGGCCTTGCCGCTCTGCCCAAATGGAGAAACGCTTCCATTTACTGCGGTAAATTTTTCTGGTAGAGGGCTTGTGGGCCGCCACCAGAATGGCCTTAACTGGGGACGAGATACCAGGAGTCCTGATTAGGAGTGGAACTGGAGCAGCCAAGCAGTCAACTTCAGGATGCCCAGGTTCGGAGTTGGTAGGTTCGATGGGTGTGATATCAGATCTGGAATGGGATCTAGAATCCATGGTGGATTCAGTGAATGAGACCTTAGGTAAGGGAACCAGATCTGTCGAGGCCAGAATGGGGCAATGAGGATCATTCTGCACCCCAACCAAGAGGCTTTCTGAATTACCTGAAGCATCAGAGGTAGTGGTGGGTATGCGTAAAGGAGACCGAGAGGCCAAGCATGCACCAGAGCATCTCTCGGAGCATCCCCTGGAGGGGGGATTAGAGCGAAAAAACTATCGCACTTGGCGTTTAAGGGAGAAGCAAAAAGATCGCAACAGGGAGTCCCCCACTGTGCGAAGATACGTTTCGCTACTTGAGAATTGAGAGACCACTCATACGGGGAGAGAATGGTGCGACTGAGCTTGTCCGCTAGGATGTTGGTCCGACCCGGAATATGCGTTGCGATGAGAAAGCGGTTGGTGGAGATCGCCCATTCCCACACTCTCATGGCTTCTCGACATAAAGGGTAAGACCTGGTTCCCCCCTGTTTGTTGATGTACCAGACCACCGACATGTTGTCTGATTGAATCGCAATCATTCCCAGAGGAAGGAGGGCTTGAAGTGCTTGCAACGCCAAGAGCACCGCCCTCATTTCCAGAACATTGATATGCAGGGAAGTCTCGGAATCGCTACACGTGCCTTGGACCATCCGGCCCGCAAAATGCCCCCCCACCCGAGGCGGGAAGCGTCCGTGGTCACTGTGGCGAGAGGGGGAGATGCACAAAAGGGGCGGCCCCTGTGGAGGTCCGGGGAATGGAGCCACCACAAGAGAGACCGCTTGCAAGCCTTGCTGATTGCAATGGGATGACACAGGGGGAGAGAGAGAAATGACCATTGCATCTGAAGAGTCCACTGAAGTACCCGCATGTTCAAGCGGGCGAGTGGAAGAAGAGTAATCGCTGCCGCCATAGACCCTAGCACCCTCAGGATCAACTCCGCAGGTGTTGAGCTGGAGTGAAGGATGGCCCGCACCTGGAGTCGTAGATTCCGAACTCTGTCGGTTGTGAGAAAGGCTCTTAAATCTTTTGTGCCTAACCTGGCTCCTATAAAATCTATTATCTGAGTAGGGACCAGGTTGGACTTCTCTATGTTTACCGTGATGCCTAGCCAGGGAGCTAGACGAAGAAAGGAGTCTCTTGCTAAAGAGAGTAGATGCCTTGTTGGGGCGGTGAGAAGCCAGTCGTCTAGGTACAGAAAGACCTGCACCCCCTGAAGCCTCAGGTGGGCCGCAACCACTGCTAATACTTTGGTGAACACCCTGGGGGCTGTGGTGAGACCAAAGGGAAGGACCCTGAACTGGTAGTGACTGGCTCCCAGCCGGAAGCGAAGAAACCTTCTGGATCGTCTGTCCATCAGAATGTGGTAGTATGCATCCTTGAGGTCTACAGAGCACATCCAGTGATTCTGCCCTAGAAGGGGGAGGATGGATTGCAAAGTGACCATCCGTAACTTCTCTTTGGGAACTGCCAGGTTCAACAGGGACAGGTCCAGAATGGGTCTTAGGTCCCCCGTCTTTTTTGGCACTAAAAAGAACCTGGAGTAGAACCCTGATCTGATCTGGTCTGGGGGGATGGGCTGGATGGCTCTTTTTCTCAGCAGATGGCCAATTTCTGCTGAAGCGGCCTCCCTCTGATCGGGTAGAACATCGGGGAGGGTTTTTAACTTTGGGACATGAAGAAAGGGGATCTTGTAACCTCTGGATATAATCTGGAGTACCCAGCGGTCTGATGTAATGGGCTCCCATGCCGCTAGGTGCTCTGAGAAACGTCCCCCGACTGCCTCCAAAGTGGAGCAGTCGGGCAACCCCTCAGGGTTGCTGCGTGGGCCGTTCAGAGAAAGGTTCCCTGGACCCAAAGTTCCTGGAAGCCCCTCTGCCTCTAGGGCAGCGTCCTCCCTGTCCTCCTCTGCCGCGGAAGGACTGGTTGTCCGGAGCGGGTTGGGATTGCTGCGACTTCCGGAACCACATCTTCTTCTGGCCCTTTTGGTTCCTAGAGTAGGACTCTGGGGCACAGAGAAGCAGACTCCGACGGCAGACAGCGTCTTCCCGTCCTTCTCACTCTGAACCAAGGTGTCGTGAACCGTCTTGCCAAAAAGGGCAGAACCGTCAAAGGGGGCGTTCGCAAATGATGCCTTGAAGGGCTCCGTAAAATCGCAGTGGTGGAGCCAGGCCTGCCGTCGTGTGACTAGGCCCGCTCCTGCAGCTCTAGCGGCTCCCTCGGTAGCGTGGGAAAGTAACCGCATAGAGGTGTTGGTCACAGAACGAAGAGTGGCCATACGGGTGGAGTGCATAAGTTTGTCCTCCTCCGACATGGACTCTGGGGCGGATGCAGCATATTCCTTGATAAGATCGCGCTGCATCCTAATGACATGTGCCAAATAGTTGAGCGCCCTCACTGAGAAGGTCGCTGAACTAAACATTCGCTTCCCCAAACGGTCCATCATCCGAGACTCCTTGCTCGGGGGATGGACTGAGGGACTCTCCTGGGCGAGTTCCTTCTTAGTGGCTGCTACCGACAACATGGCATCTACCGGGGGTCCCTTGCTCCAGTGGGCACGGTCAGCAGGGGGGCTAAGGATCCTATCGGGCCTCTTGGGGATTGGCTCCACAGTGTCCGGTTCCTTCCAGGCCCTGGTGGTAATAAGGTCCACCAGGGGGTCGGCAGGAGGGGACACCCAAGAGGTAGACAGGCCCGCTTCAAATGCCTCCAAGAACACGGACTCGTCCAAGGAAGACTTTGGGGCAGACCACCCACCTCTGATCCGTAACATTTCCATGATGTCTCCAAAGGAGACATCCTCAGGGGGTGATCTTGGGGAGCCTTCCCCTTCCTCCAAGTCAGTGTCTTCAGTTAAAGACTTGGGACTCGGGGGAGTCTATGTGCCTCCTCTTGCACGTATGCTTGCAAGGTGCTTCCTCGGGGGGGCTGTCAGAGGAGCCCTCACCAGCAATGTCCAGATCCAAGGAGACTGCTTGGGGCAATGAAGCGGGCTGTCCCAATGTCCGGGTGATGGAAGCCTGGCCCAGAGCAGATGGAGTGCGGGACGGAGCCGAAGCAAGGGCCGGGGGTCCGGATGCCCTCAACAGAGCCCTCTCCACCACATCAAAAGCCGAGGGGGAGCCAGCCTCGACAATAGGATCTGAAAGTCGGCTCCCCCTCGGATCCGATGAGTGGATCGGAGCCGGTGCCGAGCCCCTCGGATCTGAGGGAACAGTGCGCTCCGACAGGGACGGCACCGAAGGCACACTGAGTCCCTCGGATCCGAAGCTCGGGCCAAGGCTCCGAGAGGTCGGATCCGACAAACTCGAGGGCAGGGTCGGATCCGAAGTACCCAGTACTGTCGGCACCGACCCACCCCCGGCTCTGAGGCGGCCCGGCTCAGGCCGAACCCGGTAGCGGGTCGGAGAAGGAGCTATGGGCTTGAAAATGGGTCGAGCTCCCCAGATGGGGAGGCAGGAGCACTCCCATCTGCATCTGGGCCTGGATGAAACTTTGCATCATCCGGTCCAGATCAGCATCGGAGAGGCTGTAGGTAGACCTCGACGAGGCTACCGAGGCAGGCCTTGAGTGCCGCCTCGATAGCCTCGAAGGAGGTCGGGTCTCCTCATCCTCAGGCCCCGGTGAAAAACAGGAGACCGGAGCCGAGGAGGAGGAGAGCCAGCAGCCAGAGAGGCCGGAGGAGAAGCCTGCTTAGCCGGCGGGGCCGAGACTGAGGACTCGGCCCGCCACTTGTGGTGCTTCTCTCTCCGGTCCTTCTTCCTGGCTTCCCTCTCCTCCGAACCCTTAGAGGGAGTTTGCATCCCGGGAGGAGGAGGGGGAGCAGGCAAGGCAGGAACTGCCGGAGCAGTAACCACCAATGGGGCGGGGGCCGAAGCCGAGTCCGGGGGCAAGAGTCCCGCCAAGACCAGCCTCGACCTCCGCTCCTTCGATGCCCTGGGGTTGAACCCTGCACAGATTGAACACCCAGAGGTGAGGTGTTCAACCCCAAGGCATCGAACACACCGAGTGTGGCCATCAGCAGGGGATAGCTTATGGCCACACTCGGAGCATTTTGAAAAGATTGCCTTTGGGGCCTCAGACATACTTACTTTTTTTTTTTTTTTTAAAAAGTAAAGCAAAGTAACTAAACTAAACACTCACACAGAAGGCCCCAGAGAATACACGCACACACAAGCTACGTACCAGTGAGGGGAGGGTACTACAAAACTAACTAATTTAATTAAAAATTAGACTAACAGAGGGAAAACCTAATACTTTCACACAAATTAACAATTTTTTGACAGAAAAGGTCTTTTAAAACACCAAAAATGCACTTAGCTAATAGGAGCTCAAAATCCAGCTGTCACCATGAACGCAGTAAACTAGATCTGAGGTCATGTAGGGAGAGCAGGGCATTATGGGTGAGGGGAGGAGCTAGGAGCTCGGATCCATAGCTGGATAAACCATGCCGGTTCGGATCGGATATCGGATCCATACCCACAGGTTGCTGACAAATGAATTCTCCTACTTCAGATCTACAGTTTCAAGTCAGCAACCACTCCCACAGGGGCAGGCAGGCTGCTCAATGTTTTTCACTGCCACTGATCAACAGAGAGACTTCCCTTTAGCCCAAGCAAAAAATGGCCTCACAGAAACTTACAAACAGTTCAAGAACAGCAAGCCTGTAACTGAACTTTTTTAAATCTCAGAAAAGTGGGAAAAAAGCAAGATTTTTTTGTTTTTTTCAGAGATAGCAGAGGTTCACAAGTATCAACAAGTTATAACAGTGCAGTAAATGACCCAACACAAGAGTGCTAGGCCAAAGACAGATAAAATGCAAGTTTTGAGAAAAAAACGATTTTAAAAATAAGTGCAGCTTGTCCTGTAAACCACCTGCATAGAGTTACAGTCACCTCCTGTGTTGATTTTAATCAGTTTCTTTAAATAAGGGCAGAAAAACATGTCTCCCTCCTGTATGTGCTGACAAAAAATAATAACTACATAAATTAATAACTATATAACAATCCATGTTCAGGCTTTCCTAAGGGAAAAATGAACCATATATAAAAAGCAAGGACAAAAAATGGTTTAGTAGTAGTATTTTAATCTTTACATCTTTAGCTCTTCCTTTTGCTCATTTTTATATTCTACCTTCTCAAACTGTTCCCATAAATGTCTTCTAGCCTACCGGTATGCCAAACATGCCCCTAAAATTGCAGACTACTGTCTTTTCTCACATTTTTTCATTAACAGCTTTTATGTTTGCTTACCCTAACTCTGTATTGACACATGTTTTCAAACACCCTTACAACTTCTTTTAACATTAGACCCATATCATCAGTGTCTGACATAAGTTTTGGAAACTTCCTCATTAGTTTCCCTTAGACACAATTGCTGCTACTTACTATGTACAAAGATTTAAAGTGCATTCCTGAAAAGTTCACTGAATCTTACAGAATATCTACCTTAACATTCATCATAACCAAAACAATGAACTTGAAATAAAACCTGTTCTTCTTCATCAGGCATTTCCTTTAAAATCAGTGTCTCCCTGTACCCTTATTTCTCAGTTCCTCAGAGCTGCTCTTGGTTTGGCTACTTCGCCTGAGAGTTACTGTTGCATCTAAACCACCCGCTGCTAAGAGAACAAAAAAATGTATAATTTTTGCACTTCTGCTAATTATTTTTACTGTATTTAATAAGAATCTCATATTAATTGTTAAATTTCTCACACTTTAGTAGAGTTTCAAAGCTGAACTGTTTCCACTGCTGCTGTATTGTGTCTACTAGTTTTACAGGATTGTAGTATCAAAGTAGTGTAATTTCCCTGCACTACAGCTCTAACACCATACATTGAGTGTTTTCTGACTGTACTCCTGTGGGAAAATGTGCTGTAGCAAACCTATCTGAGTTGGGGGGTGCTGGCTTAAAGCTTATTTCATGTTTTCCTGACTGGTCTGTAGACCTTGCTGTTGTAAAACTTGTTTTTTTGATTCTACATAAGATCAGTGTTTGCATTTGGCTGCTCTCCGTGCAGCGGTAGTTAGGAGTGCCCTGTATAGACACAAACACTATCTCTGAACCTTCCCCAGTCACCCTGCTGCTCTAGGAGCATATGAGTTGTGAGCAGGGCAGCATCACTTTGTTGGATATCTGCAGTTCAAACTGAAAAAAGCACCCATTCTTTGTCCACGTGATATCATCCCAGTTCAGTTAATTCTTACCACTATTCTCCCTGATTAAACCCATGGTAAAAAAATGAAACCATGGCTAGGCACTTTCCTGCTTCCTCTGTGGCCGGGCTGGTGAACATTTTATTTATTTAACATTTCTTTTACCAGGATAAATCCAACTGGACAACAGGTATCCATTTTCAGTGGAGTCCTGGGGAGAAAAGCTCCAAGGAACTAACAGTGTAAATACATAAGTTAGATAACAAGAAAGCTAGCATAAAAGGTAAAAAACAGTTAAATGCAAAACAATCACATAGTACAGTCAGGAGGTTACACGTCTACAATAACAGTACAATCTGTGTAAATAAGATACTCAGGAGTAGGTCGTTATTTACAATATTTACAAGAAGTACATTCAGGTGACAGTATGATGTAAGCATTGGAGGCTTCAGCGGGTAACCTGCCTACAGGGCAGTGAGGATTCGAGGGGGGGGTCTTTGCAGTTACAGAGAGGGTTAGCAATGAACTGTGATCTAAGGAGGCCTTTGAATGTACTACAGGGAACAATGACCTCACTAGATCTGGGATGTGAATCCCTTCATGATCAGGTGGGCAATATGTAGGTCTCTCTTTTTTTTAGCAATAATGTAGTCAAAAAAAAGGCCACTGTCAGCTCCACTCCCCCCCCCAGGCCTGATAACCTCTTCTGTGTTTAGTGGATTGCCCATATTTGGTTGGTGCTTGTTACCTTGTTTTTCCAAGGGTATGACGACTATATTTTTTTTGGCACTTCAGGCCATGGCTCTGGCACCAGCTATCTGTTTCCGTGAGTCCCTTCTGAAGGATATCCGTGTCCGATGTGTGATTTTGTAGACATGGGCATTCTGAGGCAATGTAGCAATTGTCTCATGTATATTGACAACTTAATCCTGAAACAAACAAATAGTATGTGAGCAATGTAGTTGCACTATGAAAATTGAGACAATACTCTCACATACTGACAAATCAAATGACAAACAGGTTGTCAACACACACACACACACACACACACATATATATCATTTCCCTCACTAAATAAGGTTTTCACACATAAACCTACATATGAGGAGGTACTCACAAGTAACTTACCAAAACCTCAGAGGCCTCCTATACACTGCCTTCAGAAACGACATACAAACAAAACTAAGTCAACACCAACCACTACACATAAAAATACATAGCACAATGTCAATAAAAGCAGTAAAACCAACTTCAGAACTTCTTCGACAAACACACGGACACCAGCTCAACAGATGAACACTTTATTGAAAGGTTTAGCTCTTTCTTCCCCTGATAGGGACTTCCTCAGAACAACTTGCAATGAATTACCCAGCCCTTAAATACGCATCACCCAGTAATTAATAGAATAATTAATGAAATAATCACATGATTAACTCAATTCAACTAAAACCATCATTTAAATACTTTAAAACACAAAAATTACACACAATACATAAATGCAAATTTATATAAATATTTCCTAATAAAATGTTTAAAAAGTTGAAAAACAATGCATTTGCACACCACTAACCAATTAAACATTTTAATTTCAAGATTCATGCTACATTAGTGGCTTCGTTAATACCTGGATACTGGGCTGCATCCAATCTTAATTGCCACTTCAGCTCACTAATATCCAGATGCAAATCCACCACTTTCCCCTGGGGGTCCTTTGTAAACTGTTCAATAACCAAAAACTTAAAACAATGATCACCATGTTCCCTAATGTGCCTATACAAGGCATTGGTTATTTTCCCTTTTCTAACATAATTTATCACATCATATCACAATGTCTCCACAAGCAAGCCCCTAAGGTGAAACAGCACACATTCAAACATCTTGGTCATAAGAGACCCATCGTGAGATACACAGACGTGCCCCTCACCAGGTTGGATAAAGTGAGGGTTACAGTCAGTTACCTGTCAGGTGTCAAGATGTACTAGATCATGCAGGCACTCAGGTCACTCAACCACAAGTACCAGTAAGACTCAGTCAATCATAGTCCACGTGGGTGTGAAAGACGTGAGACATACCTTCCTGGACTATATGAAGAGAGACATGATGGACCCCTCTGAATATGTGTTGCACCCGGATATGAACCTTTTACTGAGCAGCATTCTACTCTCACCAAGAATGGGTGGCTCAGTGGTGCAGTGGTTAGCATTGTCACCTCACATCAAGAGGTTCTCTGCTTCAATTCTTGGCTAGGGTGCCTTCTGTGTGGAGTCTGCATGTTCTCCCTGCATTTGCGTGGGTTTCCTCTGGTTGCTCTGCCAGACTGAAGGTAATATTGCTCAATGCTAGGAGTTAATAAGAAACTGCACTCCCTGGAAGCTCTCCTCACCCTGGAGGATGCAGACATCTGTCCAATTACAGGGACATGGTTCAAGGCTGCGGAAAGCACCCCAGCAGACTACCATGCCTATCACACATTCAGACCACCCTCCAAAAAGGAAAAACAAAAGGAGGAGGTGTTTCCATTTACCTAAAAAAAACAATCACACCTCTAGACCAGCCAAGCAGGATGACTCGCTTGAGCTACTCTATGCTCAGCTGACCACAGGCAAAAATCCTCCACTATATTATCGCTAGCAAGAGGTTCCCAACCATGAAAACCACTCTTCATACCTGAAATTACTAGAATCACTTACCCTTCAGCCCAATACACTACTCATGGGTGATTTTAACTACCCCTCCATAAACTGGGAAACATTTACTACCACTAACATGCAGGTTCAGAGATTCCTGTACTTTGTCAATGCACTCCCACTATGGCCTTCAACATCCTTGATACAGTACTCACAAACATGAGGGAGTGCTGCACCCCCCCCCGCCAAATAATGTCATAATTTGTAAGATCAGATCAGAAATAGGTCTCCTTTGAAATAAATGCAATGGTAGAACCCCCATCAAACCCTAAAACCCCAAATAATTTTTTTCAAGGCAAATTACCTGCTAAGTGATACTATAGGTCATTTTAAAGCTCCCTCCTAACACCAAAAAAGGAGGCCTATGCAGAAGTATACACAAATTATCTGTACAACCACTTAAGCAACTGCATAGCAAGGGCAGTACCTGACCGGACTAAACTCAGGTCTTGCCAGAAAAACATGTCACACTATACAACAAAAGGAAAAAAATTCAGTCTAGAAGTAAGAGGAAGGGTACACAACACAGAAAAAATCCCTCATTATTCTCAACAGGCAAATCAGGGAACTAGTCAAGTCTTCAAAAGCTAAATATGAGACAACAGTCTCACAAGCAAGGACAACCACAAAGCAGTTTTAGTTATGTCCAAAATCTTAAGGGAAACACTCAACAATGTGCCAAGTTGGCTGTAGATGGCACTACCTATACTCGGCAAGAAGAAATAGCAAACCTGCAAGCTGACAAACTCGGCTCAAATTTCACCCCCTCATCACCTCGGTCACTCCCTATGAAATACCTCCTACTTACCTCCTTTGTCTCACAAAAGAACAGGTCGTCACTGCACTCTCTAAAGCTAAAAACATGGCATCAATGGGCCCTGATGGAATCCCAGGGTGCCTATTAAATAGCGTGAAACATGACATAGCAGACACTTCAATCTCTATTTAACCACAGCCTCCAAACAGGCTTTGTCCCAGTAGTGTAGAGTACAGCAGCAGTCATCCCTCTGAATATGGGGGACCATCAATGGCGCCAGGAAACTACTGACCAATAAGTCTGACTAGTCTCATATGCAAGGCTATGGAAAGGATAATCATGGACCTGATTAAAAAAAACATAGGAAATCTCCAGACTCTAGACCCAATCCAATTCAGCCTCATCAAGGTCAGGTCCTGCCTGGTCAATCTGGTGGACTTCTTTGAGAAGGTCACCAAGGCCATGGATGAGGGCAAGACAATGCCTACTGCCTACCTTGAGCTGATCAAGGCATTTGACATAATACTCCTCTCAGGTATTATAGAAATGCTCACAAAATTGGGCATAAACCTCTGTGTCACCAGATGGATACCCAAATGGCTCACAGGTAGGATACATGTTGTTAACCACATCTAGCAAGATGCCAGCCACCAGTGGAGTACCACAGGACTCAATGCTGGACCCCCCTCCTGTTTGGGATATATGTCTCGGATATCAAGGCAAATATAGACAGCCTTTGGCTTACCAAGTTTGCTGATGACTGCAAGTTGGGGGCAATTAATAGCTCCCCAAACAATGTTGATATCCTACAGAAAGATCTGACACAAACTAATGACTGGCATCACAGCCATGGCCTCAAATTAAATGCAAAGAAGTGCATAATAATACTCCCTGAAAAATCAAATACCCCTGTAAATTACAACATTGATAGCACCCCCTAAGAGTGGTCCCACTGGTGAGAAATCTGGGTACTCAGATAAATAGTAATCTGAACTTTGATCACCATACATCCAGGGTGGTGAGAAAATGCAAAGTTGCTCATCTTATAAGTAAGGCCATGGCATCCAGATCTAAGGATGTTGCAGTGCCACTGTACTTGGCCTCGATCAGACTAATTATTGAATACAGTGTATCCTTTGGCATTTACCTTACCAGGCACCTGTAACAGCTGGAGCATCCTCAGAGGTTTCTCACCAAAAAAAATACAAGGTATAACCAACATTTCATATGCAGACCAATTGAAAGGCTTATCCCTATATTTAGTTTCCTGCTGATCCCTGAGGGGTGATCTGCGCCTGAACTACAAAGCAGTCTCTGATCCAGCCCTGATGGAAATGTTGCAGATTTACAAAAGTAAATCCATGAGGGTTACCCACTCCAAACAGTGATCTCAAACATGAAAAAAATTATGCTGGACAGACAAATATATGTCCCAGAAATTGCCCCTCCTCTGGAATTGGCTTCCTTTTCACATAAAGCAGAGCCCCTCCCTGACCATCTTCAAGCTCAATCCAGACTAATGGATAGCAAATTGTAAATTCACTCCTGGGGTGGCACCCATGTCCCTTACAGACAAATACCATTGTAAAATTTGTCAAAACCCTACTTGCTGACCCTTGTTACCTTTCCCCTAGGCACAGAAAACCGATTAAAATCTGGGTAAAACTGGCTAGGCTTGTAAGGGCTCTTGAGCTAGTAATGTCCGATGAACTTATGTACACAGCCAGAACATACCACGTCAAAGATTTTCTTTATCTAGTGACTGCATAGTTTTTAAATTCTTCTCCTTTTAACAAATACGGCTCTGAAAAAAAACTGAGATTAGTTTACGTGACTCATCTTGTTATTGCATAACTTTCATTTTCAGCCATATTTGCTTTGTTACTACACAGCTGTTCCTTTCTTATTTGACTAACCCTAACAAATTTTTTAGTCTTCATTCAGTAAATTAAGAGGTTGCCAATTCTTTTTTTTTTTCTTCTTACCTTATTCCCTGCTTTCAGGGTAAATATCATAGTAATCTGACATTTCTTTAACTTTCAGTTATGAATTTATTTTCTCATATTACCTAATCTATATTTAAAGACTTTTTCTACCTGACATTCCTCCCCCCTCACTAGTCTATCTTTCTGAGCAGAGAATCCCTAGAAGCAAAGACAGCCTGAACCGATGTAGCAGCTAGCAGCTAGTCATTCATGTTTGGGAAGATCTTGACTCCATGTGGTCTCTGGCAGGCTACAGTCATGCTGATGCATTTGGTAATAACCAGAGGAATGAGACGAGTCTGAATTGAAGCATCTAAAATTTGTACATTCTGGCCTCAACACAGATACATACAAAACTCCCGGATTCCCAGTCAAGTTTCCATGTGTAAGTAAGTGTCTCACAGGATCATAAGATCAAAGGTTATTACGCAAATGGCCCCAGGGCCCTTACAAGCCTAGCCAAGTTCAACCAGTGTTCCCAAGGGTGTCTGGTTTAAGCAGACACTAAAATCAGCACCTATTGCCCCTGTCCAAAAGGGACACAGATGGAGTCCCTGGGGTGAATTTCTGGTTATCTATCCAATTTTCCAAATTAAACTTAAATAGAGCCAATGAGGAGCTTTGTTTGACATGAATAGGAAGCTTGTTACAAAGGTGGGACAACCTCTGTGAGACAAATCTGTCTCTCCAGCATGTTTTGTTAATGTCACATACCAGATTAAGGTCCTTTGAGTGAGTGACACGTGTGCCATTTGACTTGCAAATGTGCAGCATTTCCATTAAAGCTTGGTCAGAGATCGCTCTATATGCAAGGCACAGGTCACCTCTGAGCTGTCTGTATAACACAGAGTAAAGTGACAATAATTTCAGTTTGTCTGCAAAAGACAGATCTTGAATACCCTGAATTTTCTTTGTAAGGAACCTTTGTGATCCCTCCAATTGCTGCAGGTATTTGGAAAGGAACATACTAAAGGGATCGTTGTACTCTACTATTGGCCTGATGAGGAAAGAGTACAGGGGGATTATAACCTCTTTTTTCCTGGAGGCAATGCCCTTACTTATGAGATAAGCAATATAAAATGCCCTTCTTACCACAGTGGAGACATGGTGATCAAAGTTAAGGTTGCTGTCGACCTGTGTGCCCAGATCTCTCACCACTGACTGTGTGCTTAGGGTATTGCTATTGATGTGGCAGTTTGCAGGAACATCACATTTGCAAAAGGGGATTATAATGCACGTTTTTGCATTAAGTTTAAGACATGACTTTGGAACCAGTCATTAGTCCAAGTAAGACCTTGAAGGATGGTGAAATCACTAGGGTTTTCAAAGATCACTCCCAGTTTGCAGTTATCAGCAAACTTTGTCAGCCACAGTCCTTTAGTTCAGAGAAGTAGATTCTGAGCAGCAGGGGTCCCAGAACCAATCCCTGTGGAACACCACTGGTTACGGGTCTGCTGGAGGAGGTGGAGTCCCATATTTTGACCATATGAGTTCGATCAGTGAGCCAGTTTGCAACCCACCTGACAATATATGGGTTGATAACCAGCTGGGTGAGCTTATCAATGATGCCTGAGTGGGAGATTGTGTCAAAGGCCTTGGCTAAGTCTAGGTAGGCTGTATGCACAGATTTGCCCTCATCTAGGGATTTGATGACTGTCTCAAAGAAGTCCACCAAGTGTAACAGGCATGATCTCCCCTTGACAAAGCCAAACTGGGTGGGGCTGAGCATTTGGAGATTTCCTATATCTTTGTTAATAAGGTCCATGATGATTTGTTCCTTGGCCTTGCAGATAAGGCTAGTCAGGCTAATGGGTTTATAGTTCCCGGGCTCCGTGGATACATCCTCTTTGTGCAAAAGGATGGCGGTAGCAGTTTTCCATTTAGCTGGGACAAAGCCAGTGCTTAGGCTGTGATTGAAAAGCATGCCCAATGGTAATGCTAATTCCTGCTTTAAACCATGCAGAACACAGCTCGGGATGTTGCCCGGTCCCACAGAGACTGCTTTTGGCCTTGAAGAGGGCATTTAAAATCTGCTCCTTGGAGATACTAGGTGGGGGACAGGTGTTAGGGATCCTTTGGGGTATATGTGGCAGGGACAGGGGAGTAATGTTTTCACTGAACCTGTCTGCCAGCAGGTTTGCTATATCCACAGGATCTGTATATGTAGTACCATTAACTATGAGTTCAGTGCAAATCTGGGCCTTACCTTTGAGGTTACGGATGTAACTAAAGAACACCTTGTGGTTATCCTTAGTTAGGGAAGCTAATTTGGATTCATAGTTAGCTTTGGAGGACTTCACTAGGAGTCCTATATTTGCTTGCTTAAGTTGAGGAGGGAGCATTCCCAGTTTTGAGACCATTCCTTCCTACTCTTAGACAGAAATTTCCTTCTATTGTATAGCCTATTAATGGCAGTTGTCCACCAGGCAGGCTTGTTTTTTCTTTGAAGATCTTGCTTTGGTTCTATCAAGTACAGCAGAGTCAATACAACTGTACATGTGCTAGTAATAAAGAATATGTGCACAACTTAACATAGATGTCTGTTCCATATGTGGGGGGAGGGGCTACAAAGCTGTTTATGCTGTCATGCAAGAGGTTGTAATTGGCCTTGGAGAAGTTTTTTAGTCTAGTTGTTGCTGGGGGGAGGGGAGTCTTGCATTATAGTTGCTTCTAGCGAGACTGATAAATGGTTAGATCTCACCAGGGATGGCCATACACTAGAGGTGGTGCAGCAGTCCCCCATGTTGGTAAGCACCACATCCAGGGTGCTTGAGCCCCTTGTGGGTATATCAGCCAGCTAGTCCAGGGCACTGGAGTTAAACTCCATGAACCTTTGGGCAAGTGAGTTAGAACACATACATAATTTACCCAGTCAATGGATGGATAATTAAAGTCACAAAAAACAAGGGTGTTTGGTTGCATCTTCATTGACTCAAGTAGATCCAAGTAAGCCAAGTGAGGCTCACAATGACCTGAAGAGGGGTCTTACCTACAGTGAACTGCAGCCAAAGAAATTCAAGGGAATCGTGTGCTGTTTAACCAATCTATAGATGTATTTATCTTTAATGAATATTAATACACCACCTCATTTAGTTCTCACAACTTCAGTTCATGGGCTGAACATGTGGACGGAAATGTAACCTGGTATAGCTGGGATGCTCTCTGCAGCCTTAAACCAGGTCTCAGTAACTGCACAAATGTTAGCATCTTCCAAGGTGAGGACTGCTTCCAGTGAGTGCAGTTTCTGGTTTAGACTCCTAGTGTTTAGCAGCATAACCTTGAGGTTGTTTTAAGAGGGTATATTTTTACGTTAGGAATTTTATTCTTGTGACATTGCCTAAAAAAGGCACTATGGGGTTAGCAACAGGTTTAGCCAATAACCGAAATCTCAGGGGTGACAGACTAAGACCATCTCTGGTAAAGCATCGAGGTATGTCGACCATGTCATCCCAGGCTGACAGTTTCTGGTGTAATTCAAAGGGGATCCAGTATTTACCCAGTTGTTGAGGTCAATCATTTTTGTTCATACTGAGGTATCATCCTAAGTGAAGGTAAAATGCTGCTTAAGGCTAGGGATATATCTGAGACACATAATTAGAGAGCTCAGTTATGCCTCTCTGCATATAATCCAGTGAGGTATGTCTCAAGTTGTTCACACCAACATGGACTATGATAGAGTCATAACAGTGCCTGTTGCTGAGAGACCTGAGTGCATGTGTGATGTGGCAGATCCTGGCACCTGACAGACAGCTAACCATGACTTTTTTCTTAACCAATCTGGTGAGAAGGACATTGTCTCTCACAATTGAGTCACCTATGGCAAAGATTTTTCTTTTTGTGTTATGCCTTAGGGGCTTGACTGGTGAGACACTGGTGTGTGATATATTATGTGTACTATGTTCTGCAGAGGATGTATTATGTGAATCATGCTTGTATTTGTGTTTGGGAGATGTCTGATGTTTAGGTAAGCTTCTGGTAAGGATCTCCACATATGTAGGTTTATGTGCTGTTGGTTTGGTAGGTACCAGATGTGAGGTTTGCATGCAGACAACCTGCTTAGTATCAGATGAACTGACTGATGTGCGAGACAGCCTGGATTCTAGGTTCTTAATATAGATGCATCTCTCACATAATGAATTTGTGTGGACTAGAAGTGGTTCTCAGTGTACATGAGGCAATTGCTATATTGCCTCAGGATGGCTATGTCGACCAGGCTGGAGAAACTGTGGGAAACTGTCCATTCATAATGTTATGTAAGTTGATGTGGTCAGAAAACAGGATAGGAAGAACCAGGTAAAGTGGAGAACAGGAGAAGTGGGGGAAAAATATGAAGGACTAGTGGGTAGGGTAGATCAATATGTGTGTATATATACCTTTAGGAAGCTATCCAATGGCTTGCACAAATGTATAAATACTGAGCACTTACAAGCCTGACTGCCATTTTGTAGTAAGCAGTTGAGATGTAACCATGTATGTAAGTAACGTCTGCCTGTTAACTAGTTTGTTTGTATTTTATGATGCTGTTATCCATCCTGATGTGCTTCTATCTATTAAAGCATCTAAATGAAAACCCCAGCCTTCTTGTTATACGTGTTAGAGACAAACAAGCGACATGGTGCCAGAAGTGGCATGTCTAAAAGGACATGGTGTAAGAAGTGGTATGTCTAAAGGACAAGGAGTCAGAGCCGGTATATCCAAGGGGCATGAATTCAAAGGTGGCCTGGGTAAAATGACTTAAGGTACTTGCTAGAAGCTGGTGGAAGATACAGGAGTGGATCGTTTCTAAACGTGCAAACTTTGCAAAACAGGTCAAAAACTAATTTCAGATATTAAAACTTGTTCAGCACTATTTCTTTCTGCATAATATGAAACGAGGCATACGGAACATTCTAAATATCTGCATAAACCGATACATATGATATTGATAAAAATATTCAAATTACTACAGAAAATATTTGAAATAAAGTCTGAGTTGTATAAAACGAATAAAATAAGGGGAAACTACCACATTTTTGCAAAGCATATGCATTTCGTATTAAGCAAAGATATTCGAGTTATCAGAAGTGTATAACGTGTTTGTGCAGCGTTACAGTAAATCTTTTTTCAAAAGTACAGCCATTACAAGGCATATTTCACAAAGTTCAGCCATTACAGTGCATATTTTGCTAAGTACAGTATTTCGAAGAGTTTATTGTGCATTTGAATGTAGTTACAAGCTCACAGAACAGTTTGTTCATACATAATTACAAGGCCATATTTTCAGTGTGTTTGTGTATACTTTGTGGGCATGGCAGACGAATTTCGAAAACCCAGTACACTTGTGTTTGACAGTAATACTGCTGAGAACTGGGAATGTTTGAGCAAGAGTATGACATTTTCACACAGGCTGCATTTTCTGATAAAGATGACCATAGAAAGGCATTTATTCTACTTAATTTTGCTGGGTAAGAAGCCATAGAAAGGGAACATTTATTTGTTTATGCACCTGCTATCTATGCTGGAGAGGGGGAAAACCATCATATTGTTGTACAAACTGAGTCAAGGGAGGACCCAGAGTGCTTAAAACGTAAATTTAGAGAACTGTGTAACCCCCAGACAAATGTTACAATGGAAAGGCACTTATTTTACACAAGGGATCAAAATCCTGGTGAAAATTGTGCAGCATATATAACTGACCTGAGAAATAAGACTAAACCGTGCAGATTTGGTGACTTAAGGGATGAGTTGATAAAGGACAGACCTGTGTGTGGTATAAAAGATGATGCTGTGAGAAAGATTTTGCTTTGTGACAGTGATTTAACTTTGAAAAAGGCCATTGAGATTTGTCAGATATATGAGCTCACAGAAAAACACACAGATATGCTTACAAATGAGAACAGCTCTAGAAGGCACAGTGATAAAGCTCATGTTGACAGTATGCAGCGCGTTATTAAATGAAACAGGCCCAAGCACATGGAAGGAACTGTAACCCCTGCAGCACTCACTGGTATACCCCAGAGCTTTCTAGCAAATTCCAGACGTCACAGTCTCAGTGAAGCATAAGAGTGAGTCAGCAAACTCAAAGCATGGGTCCCAATCTAGTTTCATTGCCAAATGTCATAATTGTGGTGGAAGCCATGAATCTAAAAAGGAGAAATGTTTAGCTTTTGGTCAGCAATGTCACAAATGCAATAAATGGAATCATTTCAAAAGGTTTTGTAAATCAAAAGACCCACATTCTTTTATTAAGTGGGAACATTTTAAGAGACAACTTAATCAGTTAGACAGTGGCTACTCTTTATGCTGATGATGTGTCAGTGCTTCATAAAACAGTCAATGCAGCAGATTCAAGGGCAAATAATGAAGTATTTTGCACTATCCGGATAAATGGCAAACCCATAGAGCTCAAAGTTGACACAAGTTCAAGTGCAATGTTATGTCAGCAGAAACAGTTGCCAGTATATGTAAAAGTGAAAGGCTTGATTTGGCAAGGTGTGCGAAGCTCGTTGCTTATGGAGGTGAAGAAATTCAAACCGAAGTCTCAGTCATGCTGTCATGCTATTTTGCTGGAAGAAGCTACGGCTTATTTTATGTGGTCAAGAGTCCAGTTATCAGGCCAGCACATAAAGTTCCAATAGCCATGCAGGACAGAGACAAAGCTGAGCTAGATAAAATGGTGTGACAAGGTGTGATTTGTCCAGTTGAAACTCCATCTAAGTGGGTAACTTCCATGGTGGTAGCTCATAAGAAAAGCTCATATGACATCATATGTATTGACCCATGAGATTTGAAAAAGCACTAAAAAGACCTCATCATCCAATGCGCACAGTCGAAGAAGTCACAGCCTTGATGCCAAATGCTACTATTCTTTCTGTCTTAGATACAAAGAGTTCATTTTGGCAAATTCAGCTCGACAAGAAATCACCATTGCTCACTATGTCCAGAACTCCATTTGGCAGGTACAGATTTTTGAGAATGCCATTTGGGATAAATTCTGCAAGTGAAGTCTTTCAACAAGTAACAGAGCAAATTTTTTCTGGGTATACTTGTGGTATTATAGTAGACGACATACATACTGGTGGGAGGTCGTGATGAAGCAGAACATGACAGAAACCTCAGAAAAGTTTTAGAAAGGGCACATCAAGTGAATTTTAAGCTCAATCAGCACAAATGTAAGTTGAGGCTACAAGAATTTACATATGTTGGTCATTTATTTACTAGTACATGCCTACGACCAGACCCTTCAAAACAAACAGCCATTTTCGAGATGCCAGCACCAGACTATGTTCAAACCCTGCAACACTTTTTGGCATGGTCAACTACCTTGGGCAAGTTCATTCCAGACTCGGGCCAACTATAGCACCACTCAGAGAGCTGACATGTAAAGATGCATCATGGTCTTGGTTACAGCAACACCAAAGAGCATTTGATGTCCTGAAACAGAGAATTGCTAGTCCACCAACACTCAGAAACTATGATGTTCACAAACCAGATACACTTTCCTGTGATGCTTCGAAATTTGGTTTGGGTGAAGTCATTCTACAAGAGGATCAACCTGTTGCCTATGCATAGAGAACTCATACCCAAACTGAGATGCAATATGCCCAGATCAAAAAACAGCTTTTGGCAATTGTGTTCGCATGTTTGAAGTTCCATGATTATGTTTATGGTAGACCTATCCAGATCAAAACAGACCACCAACCTTTAGTCACTATCCTGAGAAAAACTATCCATTCGGCTCCACCCAGACTGCAATGTATGATGCTGAGATTGCAAAAGTATAATTTCAATCTTGTCTACAAGAAAGGCAACCTTCTTTATCTTGCTGTTATACCTTATCCAGATCACCCAAAATGCCACAGAACAACATGAGAATGAAAACTTTGATTTTGAAGTCAAGGAAGTGAGAAATTTTTCTTCCACGTGTCTTGATGAGCTGAGAGATCACATAGCCACAGATCCAGTTTTACAGAGGCTCAACCATTTTATCACTCACGGATGACCATCAAAGCAATCTAGTTTACCTCAAGAAGTGCAACCTTATTTTCCATACAGAGATGAGATTTTAAAATAAAAATAAAGCAACGAACTGACCACGGCTCGGTGAATTCAAACAGTTTTAATAAAACACATAACAGTAAGCGCTTTCATGATTTACAACTAATCACTTCTTCAGACTCCATTCATACAAATAAAACAACTAAATTTAAATTAATACTGACCAATCAGATACCACATACTATATGACATCATTAATTAATAACAATTAAAAAATTCTAAGCTTTAAAGCAGTATACAAAAAATAGTAACAAAAAAATGTGTCCTATAATTAAACCAATAAATTCAATGTTTCAGAGACCTAGCTTTCAGGAAGGGTTTCAGTGAAACTACACTATTTAGCCCTGGTGGTTTATCTGCCTGTAGTTGTAGTATCCATTTCTGCTCAATTTCTTCTACCCTGTTGTTTATATCACCCCCTCTAAAGTTTTGTTCAATAATCTCTAGCACCATAAAATTAAATATATGTTGCGTGTCCTCAGTTAACACACGTTTCGCTAGAGCATTAGTATCCTTCTTGTTAGTTATATCTCTTAGATGTTCTAATACACATTCTTTGAGGCATCTATTGGTTTTCCCTGTGTAAAAAACGAAACATTTAGTACAAAAACTGAAGTAAACTAAGTGCTGTGTTTTACAGTCTGTATAGAAATTAATTTCTATATCAAAATTCAAAGTGGGGTGTGAAAAGGTAGGTTTACTATACAGATAGATACATGCCATACAGTTACTGCATGGAAATGTGCCAATTCATTGAGATTTTATTAAGCATCTGTTGTTCCTTGTTTTAAAACAAAGTTGTCTTTTAAGAGATTTCTTGTTACTAAAACAAAACCGTGGTCCATCATCAATAACACCATCCAGTTCACTGATTGACCTTAGGATGTTCTGTTTTTTTTCAAAAATTGAGCAAAAATCTCCTGATGTTACTAGAATAAGTCACTGGAAACCTAATCATATTAGAATCATTCTTATATGTGTTATTTTCTATACTAATAGTGCCAGACAAGTAGGGTTTGGCTTCGTCTTTCCTTTCCTGTGACACACACCTAATACTGTTTCTAATATCTTTATCACTGTAACCTCTTTCTTTGAACTCTTCTTTTAATGTTAATGTTGCTGTATCTAGGCCTTCAGCTGTATTGTGTAGACGGCTAGCTCTCATAAATTGTCCCTTAATGACATTTTTGCTTACATGTCCTGGGTGCATACTTGTCTTATGTAGGATGCTGTTTCTGCGACTAGGTTTTCTATATACAGAAGTGGTAATGTGTTTATTACTTGGTTTACATAGCTTAATATCCAAAAAAATCAATGGTCTAATAGGAATATTCATATGTAAATCTTAGAAAATCGATGGTACTATGTAGATGTTCAATCAGTTGTTCTAATTCTTCAATAGTTCCCCCCCCCATAACAAAAATGCATAATCTACAAAACGTGTATACCATAGAATCTTACTTTGTTATTCAATACCTTGCAATACATGACTCATTTCCCATGCCACTAATACTAGGTTGGTGTCGGTATTTGCACAGGCTGTGCCCATAGCCACGACAACCCTTTGTAGATAGAAGTTCTCATTGAAAACAAAAGCATTGTTTTCAAGTATAATTTCAAGGAGATCACAAATCAAATTAATTTTGGCAGTACTGTATGTCTTTTTATCATTTAGTAGTTCACGTATCTTTTCAATTCCCCAATTATTGGGTATCACCGTGAACAATGATGTAATGTCCATGGTGACAAACATGTAATTTCTATCTAAATGCAAAATTTTATTATACAATAAATTCAAAAATGCCTCGGTGTCCCTAAGTACAGTCTCACATGACTCTAAAACTGGATGTAGGCATTTCTCAACATAGATCGATACAGCTTCCGTAGCTCACCCTTTACTTGAGACTATAGGTCTCATAGGTGGGCAAGTCATATTTTTATGGACTTTAGGGAGTCCATAAATCATTGGTGTAAGTGGATTTTCTATTTTAAAGTAATCAAACAATTCTTCAGTGATCTGCCTTGTTGCCAGTAAGTCAAAAATAAACACTGAAACCCTATCTACAATCAATCTAACCTGTCTACAAGTAATCAGTGAATATGTATCACTATCACTCAATAACAGCATCATCTGTTGAATGTAAAATGATTTATCCATCATGACTACTCCACCGCCTTTGTCTGCTGGTCTAATCTCATTACAAGATAATGTTCTCAGCTGTTTCAGTGCCTCAGTTTCCATTGCACTCATATTATGGAACATCACTGGACTATCTCATGCAAACTCTTCTCTAATTTCTTTTTCACATACTGTAACAAAAGTTTCTATAATAGGGTGTGGTTTTGGCATAAAAACGCTGGGTTGTTTAAAGATATTAACATTTCCCATCCCAGTATCTTTAAATATTGTTTTCAAAGTCAAAGTGCGTGAGAACAGTTTCAGTTCCTTAAGCATGTCTGTTAATGTAGTTCTTTGCACTGGTATAAAGCTTAACCCTTTATTTAAAACAGACAGTTGCGGTTCAGTTAGACAATAATTAGATAGGTTTATTACCAAGTTTTTTTGCTGTGTGTTGTCATTGTGTTCGAATAAGTCACTCGCTCCTTCTGTTGTCAAACCCTGCCCTTCCGGCCTCTGCTGTTCGACGGTTCCCTTATGGGCAGCACATTGCTCAGGACAAATGGTAAGATGGACGATTGTGTTGTCTCCTTCAGTTCTAAAAACGTGGAAACAGATGGAATCCCATTGGTTTTACTATTAGTAGCAGCATTAGTTCTCTTATTGCCTGTATTCAGCAAGGAAACTTCTTCCTCACTGTTCCCAAGTTCCATTAGTGCAGACGCTACGTGTGTTGTGGATGCATTCTCATTGGTTGTGTATTCTATAGCATTTCTTAAAGCAATATCTTATTCAGAATTAATTGTGCTAGATGGATTTGTTCTTTTATCAGATTTGTCATTACTCACTGCACTAGTTGTTCTTTTTGGCCATGAAAAGACCTCCTTACATTGGAAGTCATTCAAATTGCGTTGTAGTTTCCTGGTCTTAGTATTCTGAAGCCGCTTCTCATAATTCAATATACTATTGAATAAGTCATCCAATTTACTGCCTATAACTTCAGCAGAGAGGTTATTAGCTAGTTCACATTGTAGTTTTTCAATATCATCTGCCAACATTTTTTCTTGAGGTTTAAAATATTTGATCAAAAGGTGCATGTAATCATAACTTAATTGTAAATTTAAGCCCTGCCATTTTTGTAGCAAGTCTGGATAGGTTTCACCATAGGTGGGCATAGTTAGCACCCTCAGTCCTCTGGGTACTATTTTGTATTTTAAGGATGCCTCAAGGTGAAACCTCTGCCATTGCAACCTTTTAAAGCTATAAAGTTTGTTTTCCAGGCTCCTAAAAGTCTCTATAAAATGCATGTATGTGTCATGATCAGTCACTTCTTTTGTTGTAGCTGGAAAAACTGGATTCTGCATAAGGTGGTTACCTTCCATATTAAGCAACCCTGTAAAACGTCCATAACAATTTCCTCTGGTTCCACTGGTATTTTCAACTTCTGCCATGTCCCAGTAAGAGAACACTCCAAAAAGTATGCAAAACAAATTTCACAAACTGGATAAACGCCTGGTTTACACCTCAGAGCAGAATTAAAATAAAATAAAGCAACAAACTGACCACGGCTCGGTGAATTTAAACAGTTTTAATAAAACACATAAAAGAGTAAGTGCTTTCACGATTTACAACTAATCGTTTCTTCAGACTCCATTCATACAAATAAAACAACTAAATTTAAATTAATACTGACCAATCAGATACCACATCCTATATGACATCATTAATTAATAAAAATTAAAAAATTCTGAGCTTTAAAGCAGCAAAGTCCACAAAAATATGACTTGTCCACCTATGAGACCTATAGTCTCAAGTAAAGGGTGGGCTACGGAAGCTGTATCGATCTATGTTGGGAAATGCCTA
This sequence comes from Protopterus annectens, assembly GCF_019279795.1. Classification (NCBI taxonomy): domain Eukaryota; kingdom Metazoa; phylum Chordata; order Ceratodontiformes; family Protopteridae; genus Protopterus; species Protopterus annectens. The sequence continues at coordinate 863,687,618 of NC_056741.1, read as the reverse complement.
CATCCAGTTTTAGAGTCATGTGAGACTGTACTTAGGGACACCAAGGCATTTTTGAATTTATTGTATAACAATTTTTTTTATTTACATAGAAATTATATGTTTGTCACCATGGACGTTACATCATTGTTCACGGTGATACCCAATAATTGGGGCATTGAAAAGATACGTGAACTACTAAATGATAAAAAGACATACAGTACTGCCAAAATTAATTTGATTTGTGATCTCCTTGAAATTATACTTGAAAACAATGTTTTTGTTTTCAATGAGAACTTCTATCTACAAAAGGTTGTCGTGGCTATGGGCACAGCCTGTACAAATAGCTAAGCCAACCTAGTACTAGCGGCATGGGAAATGAGTCATCTATTGCAAGGTAATAAATACCAAAGTAAGATTCTATGGTATACATGTTTTATAGATTATGTATTTTTGTTATGGGGGTACTATTGAAGAATTGGAACAACTGATTGAACATCTACATAGTACCACCGATTTTCTAACATTTACATATGAATATTCCTATGAGACCATTGGTTTTTTGGATGTTAAGCTATGTAAACCAAGTAATAAACACATTACCACTTCTGTATATAGAAAACCTAGTCACAGAAACAGCATCCTACACAAGACAAGTATGCACCCAGGACATGTAAGCAAAAATGTCATTAAGGGACAATTTATGAGAGCTAGCCATCTACACAATACAGCTGAAGGCCTAGATACAGCAATATTAACATTAAAAGAAGAGTTCAAAGAAAGAGGTTACAGTGATAAAGATATTAGGAACAGTATTAGGTATGTGTCACAGGAAAGGAAAGACAAAGCCAAACCCTACTTGTCTGGCACTATTAGTATAGAAAATAACACATATAAGAATAATTCTAATATGATTAGGTTTCCAGTGACCTATTCTAGTAACATCAGGATATTTTTGCTCAATTTTTGAAAAAAAATGGAACATCCTAAGGTCAATGAGTGAACTGGATGGGGTTATTGATGATAGACCACATTTTTGTTTTAGTAACAAGAAATCTTTTAAAAGACAACTTTGTTTTAAAACAAGGAACAACAGATGCTTAATAAAATCTCAAAGAATTGGCACATTTCCATGCAGGAACTGCATGGCATGTAGCTATCTGTATAGTAAACCTACCTTTTCACACCCCATTTTGATATAGAAATTAATTTCTATGCAGACTGCAAAACACAGCACTTAGTTTACTTCAATTTTTGTACTAAATGTTTCATTTTTTACATAGGGAAAACCAATAGATGCCTCAAAGAACGTGTATTAGAACATCTAAGAGATATAACTAACAAGAAGGATACTAATGCTCTAGCAAAACATGTGTTAACTGAGGACACGCAACATATATTTAATTTTATGGTGCTAGAGATTACTGAATAAAACATTAGAGGGGGTAATATAAACAACAGAGTAGAAGAAATAGAGCAGAAACGGATACTACAACTACAGGCAGATAAACCACCAGGGCTAAATGGTGTAGTTTCACTAAAACTTTCCTGAAAGCTAGGTCTCTGAAACATTGAATTTACTGGTTTAATTATATGACACATTTTTGTTATTACTATTTTTTGTATACTGCTTTAAAGCATAGAATTTTTTAATTGTTATTAATTAATGATGTCATATAGGATGTTGTATCTGACTGGTCAGTATTCATTTAAATTTAGTTGTTTTATTTGTATGAATGGAGTCTGAAGAAGCGATTAGTTGTAAATCGTGAAAGCGCTTACTCTTATGTGTTTTATTAAAACTGTTTGAATTCACCGAGCCGTGGTCAGTTCGTTGCTTTATTTTTATTTTAATTCTGCTGTGAGGTGTAAACCGGGTGTTTATCCAGTTTGTGGAATTTATTTTGCAGAGAGGAGATTTTGTCTGAAAAAGGTATCTTTATGAAAAGTCTGAAAGTAATAGTTCCAAAGTCCTTGCAACAAGAGTACATTAACAGACTCTACGAAAAGAAAGGCAAGAGAACTAGTATTTTGGCCTTTTATGTCACAAGACATTGAAGACAGCACTTTCATCTTGTTCAGTGTGTAACAGTACAAAGCCACTTCAACAGAAGGAACCACTTCAGCTATACCAGATTCCAGAACTACCTTGATTGACAGTAGCCACAGACATTTTTGAGTGGAATGGTCGACATTATTTGGCGTTAGTAGACTCTTACTCCAATTGGTTTGAAATTGACCTACTTCCCAAACTAGCATCTAGTACTGTCATTACTAAGATGAAACGTCATTTTGCTGTGCATGGTAGCCCGCACAAAGTTATTTCTGACAATGGCATGCAGTTTACAAGCCAACAGTTCAAAACATTTGCTGAAGAATGGGACTCAAATCATATCACAAGTAGTCCAGAGTGCCCACAGTCAAATGGTTTGGCAGAAAGTGCAGTTCAAAGTGCAAAGGAGTTATTAGAGAAGTCAAAATGAGATAATAGTGATGTTTTCCTGAATCTCTTGAATCTCAGAAATGTTTCTCATGATAAACATTTTGGTTCAACTGCTAAGATACTTCTGTCGAGACAAACCAGAAACACATTACCAATCAGTAGTCAATTGTTGGTTCCATGTGTAAAGAACAGGTCAGTGAAAGCCAATCTGTTGAAGAAATGTCTAACCCAGAAGTCCTACTATGGTAAGACTACCAAACCACTCAATCCATTACGAGAGGGAGAAGTGGTAAGGATGCAAATGTCCAAAGGTTATGATCGGATTGGTGTCATGAAGAATATTGGTCTAGAGCCAAGATTGTACATTGTGAATCAGAAGAGCAGTCCTTAGGCGGAATCGGAAGCATTATATTATATTATATATAATATATTATATATTACATTATATTATAAGCCTATACCACATGCTCCACCTCTGGAGGCCAGATCCAACCTGTAATGAGTAACAAAGGTATGGGGAGAAGCCCAAGTTGCTGCTGCACATAAATCATCCATGGATGCTCTAGATTGGAAAACTGAGGAAGTTGACATGGATCTAGTTGAATAAGCCCATAATTGCTTTGGTAAGGTAATACCCAAATTGCTAATTAAATACAGTCAGCCAGCCATCTGGCTAAAGTTACTTTGACAGTTGGCTTTCCCAATTTAACTTCTGCATATGAAAGCAACAATTAGTCAGTTTTTTTATGTCATTTGTTCTATGTAGGTAAAAACGTAACTGTCTGTGAACATCCAATAAATGTAACATGTATTCATCTTTGTTAGCAAATTTAGGAAATAACACTGGCAAATTAATGGACTGACTGATATTAAATTCTGACACCACCTTAGGAAGAAAGGATGCATTGGTTCACAGTGTAACTTTATCCTTGTGAAACTTCAAATATGGAGGTTTTGGAGATAAGGCTTAAATCTCTGAAATTTGTCTGGCAGAAGTAATGGCTTCTACAAATACTGTCTTCCATGAAAGATATTTAAGGTCACACTTGCCTGCTGGTTCAAAAGGGGAAAGATCAAGTGCCTGCAGTACAAGATTCAGGTCCTATGGGGGAGTAGGGTCTTTAAAAGGAGGTCTTAAAAGAAGAGTGCTTCCCATAAAGGCTTTGCAAAGCTTATGACAGGCAACACAGAAACAGTCACATACAATTTGAAAGTTCAATATTGCTGCTAACTGAACTTTAACTGTAGAGGAATTAGCTCCTTTAAAAAGTAGGGCCAAAATTTCAAGGACAATGTGTACTGGAGCTGAAAAAAGCATTAACATTATTTTGATGTGCCCAGTAAACAAACCTCTTCCATTTATTGAATAGAGATTATGTGTAGAAATTTATGGGAAGATAAAAGTATAAGTTGGACTGGGGCAGAGACATATGTTGTCTGGCTATTAACGGAATTGTAAAAGCTAGGCCATCAGCCTTAGGTTTGACATGTCTGTCTGGACCATGTCTGTCAGGTGAAACAGGAGGTCTGGGTTGGATCCAGAACCCAAGGTTGGTGAAGTAAGTGAAGCCAAAGTAAGGGGAATCAAATTTGTTGACGCCAGTAAGGTGCAATGAGGATGACTTTGCTCTTCAACATGGCAGCTTTCTATAGGAATTTTGGAATTAGTGGGATTGGCAGATAGGCGGATAGTAGACCAGGGAGCCAATCATGAAGTTAGCATCCCTTGGTGATTCCCTTGTGGGGGGATTAGGGCAAAGTAGCTGCTGCATTTGTTGTTTGGAGTAGAAGCAAAAAGATTGTAGCAAGGCTGGCTCCACTGACAAAAAATAATTTTTGCCAAGTTCTTGTTGAGAGACCACTCATAAGGTAGGATAATACACCTGCTCAGCTTGCCTGCTATCACACTGAACTTCCCTGGAATGTGTGTTGCTATGAAAAAGCAGTTGGATGAGATCACCCATTGCCATACTCTGAGCGCTTCTCAACATAAGGGGCAAGATCTGGTCCCTCCTTGTTTGCCGATATACCAAACTACTGACATACTGTCCGTTTGAACTGCAATCGTCCACGAAGGGAAGGCAACTTGAACGGCATGCAATGCTAAAAGCACTGCTCTCATTTCTATGATACTGACATGCAAGTTGGCCTCTTCAGGGAAACAAGTGCCTTGGAATGTTTTCCCCAGAAAATGCAGCCCAATACCACCTCAAATAGGAAGTGTCTGTGGTCACTATGGCCTTGGGCTGAGGGGGATTGAATGGATGGCCTTGTAGAACCTGATCTGACTAAATCCACCACATGAGCTCTCTCTTCCATATTTGAGGGATTCGAATCAGAACAGACATGGGCTGGTAAAATACTGACCACTGGGTGGCTAGCATCCACTGAAGAATCCTCATGTAAAATCTGGCTAAAAGTACTAGTGTTACTGCCACTGACATTGTTCCCAGAGCCTGAAGGACCAAGTGGGCTGAAATCTTGGTACTGCAGATTAATTTTTCTGACCTGTGATCTTATGGTCTGAACCTCTTGAGGGAAGCAGTGAAGCTATGGCTGACTTTGTATTGTGGATCACTCCTATGAATTCTAAACTTTGACCTGGATCAAGTTTAGACTTTTCATGGTTTATGGTTATCTTCAGGACACAACACATCTGGAGAAAGTACAGTTGTGTATACTTACCATAAATGTAGATGTTCGAGTGTATTCACTGTTGCAGTCATTACATTTGGGTTATCTGCTTGCAGGTAGCCCTCAGTCAGCCTGATTTACAAAGTCTTGGGTCCTGCATCAGTTGCTGTCCCTTCTTCCATGATGTCAGGTCGTCAGGGATATAAAACATGCAGCCGACGCCATTACATCATTTTTTCTTGCCCCAGATGTCAGGTGCCCCCCCTAATGGGAAGCAATTAATTATAAAAGTACAATGGTATACCTCCAAAAAAAAGCAAATACACCAAAAAGCTTTTAAGCATAATAAAGGAAAGTAGAGATATAACCAAAAGAAGTTAGGGGGCTGGAGGGAGGGTAACCAAGACTGCAACAGTGAATACACTCGAACATCTACATTTATGGTAAGTGTACACAACTGTACTATGTTCTTCATGTTTCACTGTTGCAGTCATTATATTTGGGTAGATTCCCAAAGCTATGGTTGGGAGGAGGAATTTAAATAGCATTAGGACCAGCTATAAGGCCCTGCAAGACTGCAGTGGCAAAGCCAGCTTTGGATTTAGAGAAAACTGGCAAATGATAACACCTGGTGAAGGTATGTACAGAGCTCCAGGTAGCAGCTTCTAGGATGCCCCTGGTAGGCACGCCTCTGAGAAAGGCTGTAGAGGTAGATGCAGCCCTGGTGGAATGAGGTCTGATCCAGTGGGGGGGATAGGTTTTCCATGGTGCTTATAGCAGAAATGAATGCAATGGCCTATCCATTTAGAAATGGTTTGCTTTGAAATAGCCTTCCCCTCTGCCCCTGCAGCAAATGCCACCAGCAGTTGTTCAGATTTCCTTTGAGGTTTAGTCCTGTCCAAGTAGAATCTAAGTTGTCTGTGCACATCTAAGGGAATGCAGTATCAGTTCCCCTTTGTTCTGTGGATTGGGAAAGAAGGTTGGCAAATGAATGGACTGATTAAGAGCCACAGTGGATACCACCTTGGGCATGAAGGATGGATTGGTTCTGAGGGACACCCTGTCTGCATGAAAGATGATGAAAGGCTCCACTGCCATAAGGGCCTGTAATTCAGATACCCTTCTAGCTGAAGTGATTGCTAAAAGGAAAGCGGTTTTCCAAGAAAGAAATTTTAAGTCCGAAGTAGCAGCTGGCTTGAAAGGAGGTAGAGCGAGTTTCTCCAAAACAAAGTTAAGGTCCCAGGCTGGGGTTGGAGCTCTCCTGGGTGGTCTCAAATTTTTGGTCCCTCTGAGGAACTGCTTGAGCAGTGGATGAGAGAAGAGGGGAGGTTCTGTGTTATAATGAGATGAAATGGCTGAGGCATGGATTTTAATGGAGAAAAAAGACAGGCCCTTGTGAAGCATCTCAGTTAAGTATTGTAAAATCTGAGGTAAACTGGGCGCTGCTGTGCTCATCCCTTGAGATTGGTTCCAGGTACAGAATTGTTTCCATTTTTCAGCATAAGATTTTCTAGTACTAGGCCTCCTTGCCTCTAAAATGATATCCATCACAGGTTTACTGAGGGATGGTAAAAAAGAGATTAGGTAATTAGCCAGGCTGCAAGGTTCAGTGTTAGAAGCTGAGGGTGCAGAATCTAGTTCTCCTGCTGGGACAACAGGGAAGGAGTCTGAGGCAGGTGCCAAGGGGATAGCCGTGACACACTGCGCAGGAGGGGGTACCAGTGTTGGCGTGGCCAGTCTGGAGCAATCAAAGTCATCCTTGGTTTGTCCTGTTTGATTTTTAGTCGTACATTGGAGAGCAGAGGCAGAGGGAGGGAAGGCATAGTCTAATAGGGTTTTCCAGCTGAAGGACAGAGCATCCACTTTCCAGGTTTGTTTGTGGGGAGTCCTTGTGCAAAATTTGTCCAATTGGTAGTTCTGGGGAGAGGCAAATAGGTCTATATCTGGGCTCCTTCATTTGCTTGTCAACATGTTGAAAATCCTTGGTTCCAGTTTCCACTCGTGTGGGTCCATGCGGTTAATGCTTAGTCCGTCTGCCAGTGTATTTAATTTTCCTGGCAGGAATTGAGCTTGAAGGTGCACTTGGTAGCTCAAGGCTGTGTTCCACAATGCCATGGCTAGTCTGCAGAGGGGGTAAGAATGTGTGCCCCCTGTGCACCACATAACAGTGGTGTTGTCCATCTTTACCATTAGTTGTCCTGGAAGAACGTGGTCCTTGAAGGCTGTCAGAGCATTCTGTACAGCTAACATTTCTTTTTAATTGATATGCAAGTGCATTTGACTTGGGTTCCATTTGCCCTGAATGCACTTCTCTGCTAGGTGACCCCTCCCCCCCATGCATAGTCTGATGCATCTGTTGTTAGGGTTTGGGCTGCAGGGGGTGGTGTGAAAGGTAGTCCCTTGTTTTGGTGGCAGGCCTCTGCCCACCAAAGGAACTCTAGGCGTAGGCAAGGTAAGATAAGAATCATTGCTTCTAGATCCTGAGAATGATGACACCATAGGCTTTTTAGATACCACTGTAGTTTCCTCATATGCAGCCTTGCATATGGAATTAGAAGAATGCAGGAGGCCATGAACCCCAAGGCTTGCAGTATTTGTCTTGCAGAAAGCAGGGTTTTTGTGGCCACTTGTTTGAAGTAGGTTGTCAAATGAATCTGTTTCTCTGGCGTGAGGATTAGCCATCTGGGAAGTTGTATTCAAGCTTGCTCCCAGGAATATAATTTAACAGCGTACCAGGTGAGATTTCTTTTCGTTTATGGTGTACCTCAGACAGGTTAGAACCTTTTGTACAAAGGCCAGATGATTTAAAAGTATGTCCTGGCTTTCTGCCTGAATTAGACAATCGTCCAGGTATGGGTATATTTGAATATTTCTTTGCCTGCAAAATGCAATAACTGGAGCTAGGCACTTTGTGAATACCCTGGGCGCAGTAGATAAGCCAAAGGGCAGTGCAGATAACTGATAGTGTGTGTAGCCTGCTTGAAGCGAAGGTATCTTCTGCAAGATTCCCTGATTGGCATGTGCAGGTATGCTTCTTTTAAATCTAGTATTGCCAACCAGGCATCTTTGCCTAGCATAGGAAGCAACTGGTGAAGAGTCAGCATCTTGAATTTTGGAATCTCCAAAAAGGTGTTTAGAGTAGACAGGTCCAGGATAGGATGTCATGAATTGTCTTTTCTGGGTACCAGGAAAAGTCTTGAGTAGAAATCTTGTCCCTTTTCCTCTTCTGGTACCAACTGAATACCCCCATGCTTAAGAGAGAAAGTACTTGTTTTTGGGCCTCTGCCCACTGTTATGGGGGTAGGTCCGGCCACCCGTTTGGTGTTGGCAATGTGTGGAAGTGAAATCTGTATCCCTGGGACATTATATTTAAAACCCATTTGTCCTGGGTAATGAGCTCCCAGTTCTTTTCATGACGAGCAATCTTTCCCCCCAAATGGACAGTCAGTTGATAAGTGCTTGGAAATTTTAAAAGGCAGTCATTGAGACAGTTTACCATGGGGGGTCTTATTACTCCCATATTTGCCCCCCCCTCCCACTGCTTAGTCTTGTGTGTCCCCTGGGACTGAAACTTGGGTTTCTGCTGTGTCTGGGTTTGGCTTGAGAAGACCTGGAAGGGGCTAGAAAGGACCAGTTTTTAGAGGGCCAGTGCCTACTAAATCTAGGAGGCTGAACTTGTAAGAAATCTTTAACAGTGTGCATAGCTTTAGCTTTATCTTCCATCTTTGTAAGAACTTCCTCAGCCTTGTTGCCAAACAGGCAGTCCTGATTTAAGGGAGCATCCAACAATTTAGCTTTAACATACAGTCCAGCACTTGCTCAGACCTAATAGAAAGCACTAATATACCCCGGCGCTTGATTGCCCAGCAGGGCAAGGCTCATTATTCATCCCTCACCAACCACGCGACTAAGCAGCTCACCCTACTATTCAGGCATAACCAAAGGGCAATTTCAGGTATACTCTCCAGTCCAGCTGGTGAACCTGGGCATCCTGAAGCAATGTTACAACTGCTTCATGTACACAGACAACCCTCTCCCTCCTACCACAAAACATTAACATATGTGAGAGATGCAATTATATAGCTAAACTGGAGGCTAAGCTCTCTCCACCCAAGACTGGAACAGGCAGTCATGAGGAGAAGGTTAACACTTGCACCACAGCTCCAGCCTCACATAGACATACTAAACCAGCACTGGCAAAAAATACACATAAATACACAAAATCACACTCGGAGGCTCTAAATAAAAACCTGCAAAAGCATCACAGACCTCCAAAGCAGACACTCAAAAAAACCTGCACCTCCCGTCACAAACCAGACAACACAAAAAACACAAAATCAGTGCGCTGCACAATCACAGCCCTTAAGGCGAAATAATACACCTAACACACTAGTAACAGGTGACTCTATAGTCAGGCACACTGACGTCCCATTCACTAGGCTGGACAAGGAGAAGGTTACTGTTAGCTGCCTGTCGGGAGCCAGAATCCGCCACATAACACAAGCACTCAGGTCACTCCAGAACAAGTACAAATATGACTCTGTCATTGCTCATGTGGGTGTGAATGACCTGAGATGTACCTCCCTGGACTACATGAAAAGAGACATGGAAGAGCTCTCTGATCATGTAGCCCAGGCTCAAAAGTCAAACCCACCTCCATAAGCAGCACAAAAAAAAATGAGGGTTATGCTACTCAATGCCAGGAGTTTAAATCTCAAAATACATGCGCTTGAAGCACTCCTCAGTATGGAGAAAGTCGACATCTGTGCAGTAACTGAAACCTGGTTCAAGGCTCCACAGAGCACCCCAGCACTACCGGGTTACAACTCATACCACACATTTCAGCCACAGAACATGGACCAAAACACAAAAGGAGGGGGTGTATCCATATTCATCAAGGATACCTAAACCTCCAGGTTAGTGGCGCAGCATGATACCTCTGAGATCATCCATGTGCAACTAACATCAGGCAAATCTCCAATGCAAATTGTGGCCTGCTACAGATCACCCTCCATGACCTGGGACCACCACTCTGCCTTTCTGGAGACACTGGAAAACATGAAGGTCCTACTGAACACCCTGATATTGGGCAATTTCAATTACCCTACCGTTAACTGGGAAAACTACTCAAGTACAAACTCCCAGGTCCAGTGCTTCCTGGAATTTATCAACTCAAATGCCCTGGATCAGCTGGTAAACTCCCCTACCAGAGGTGAAAACATATTGACCTGGTCATCACCAACATGGGCGACAGGTGTTCCACACCAGAGGTCAACCCGTGACTGGTTAGATCAGACCATAAACTAATCACTCTGGATGCCACACCACACCACCACCTCCAACCAAGGAAACAACAGAGAAAAACTTTTCTATAGCAAACTTCACCTAACTTAAGACAGAGGTGGTAAAATTCATAGCCCCCATGCTAAAGGATAACAGTGTCCAAGATGCAGGAACCTTTACAAATGCACTCTATGAGCACCTACAAGGATGCATGGATCGTGCCCATCCCTAGCAAAACCATTACACACTCCCCTAAGAGAAGGAAACCAGTCTGGTGGACCCCTGCCATAAACAGGCTATACAACAGGAAGAGGAAACTAGTTCAGAAAAAAAGCAAATCCCAAGAAGGAAAGACATCCCTGATCAGTATCAGTAAGAAACTAAGGTTCCTCATAAAATCCTCCAAGGCTAACTTCGAAACAAAAATAGCCAAGGATTCGAAAGATAACCACAAAGCCTTCTTTAGCTATGTCAAGAATCTAAGTGGCAACTCACAGATATGCTCTGAGCTACTGCAAATTGCACAAAATATACTGAACTCACTGATATTGCCAACATCCTGGCAGATAGATTCAGTGCAAACTTCACCCCCTCCCATCCCCAAAACGGCCCACAACAATACCGGAAAAGTGTAGTGTCCTGGAAATCTCAGACACACAGGTGAAAACAGCCCTTTCAAAAGCCAAAAGAACAGCGTCAATGGGGCCAGATGGTGTCCCAGGCTGCGTCTTGCACAAACTAACCCCCCACCTAAACACACTGTTCAACCTCAGCCTCTCCACAGGCTATGTGCCCAAATAATGCTGCACAGCAACGGTTATTCCGCTCCACAAAGGAGGGGCCACAACTGACCCTGGTAACTATCTCCCCATAAGCATGACTAGCCTGGTCTGCAAGGCTATGGAGCGCATCATCATGGAACTCATTAACAAAGACATTGGGAACCTCTAAACACTTGACCTGACCCAGTTCGGCTTTATTAAGGGCAGATCATGCCTACTAAACCTGGCTGACTTCTTCGAAACTGTCACCAAGGCCATAGATGAGGAGAAGGTGGTTCACACAGCCTACCTTGACCTCGCCAAGGCTTTTGACAACATTCCCCACTCTGGAATTATAGAAAAACTCACCAGCCTGAACATAAACCCCTACGTCACGAGATGGGTTGACAACTGGCTTACAGGCAGAACTCACACAATAAGAATAGCAGGCTCCAGGTCCGACTTTACACCAGTCACAAGTGGTGTCCCACAAGGCTCAGTCCTGGGACCCCTACTGTTTGGCATATACTTCTCAGAAGTACAGGCAAACACAGGAGGACTATGGCTAACCAAGTTCGCTGATGACTGCAAACTGGGAGCCATAATTGACTCTCCGGCTGACACGGACATTCTCCAAAAGGGCCTTACTGAGACGGACACCTGGTGTCAAAGTCATGGTCTCAAGCTAAATGCCAAAAAATGCATAATCATCCCGTTTGGGGAAAAACAAAACACCCATGAATTACCACATAGGTGGCAGCCCCCTTAATACAGAAGAGGTAATAAGAGATCTGGGGACCCAGGTAGATAGTAATCACTCCTTTGACAATCATACTGCCAGAGTAGTTAGGAAATCCTTCTATGTGGCCCATCTAATTACTAAAGGGTTCGCATCTAGAAATAAAGAGGTTATAGTGCCCCTCTACTCATCACTCATCAGACCCATCATAGAGTACAATGCCCCATTTGGGATGTACCTCACAAGACACTTCCAGCAGCTGGAAAGACCACAAAAGTACCTCGCCAAGAGGATTACTGGCCTCAAACATATGTCCTATGCAGCCCGACTGGAAAAACTCCAGCTGTACTCAGTGGCATATCGCTTACTCAGAGGTGATCTCTGCCTGACTTCCTAACTACATTAGGCAGAGCCCCTCACTAACACTCTGCAAAAGAAACCTTGACAATGGGTAACAGAAAATACACCCCTGGGATCACTTCATTGGCTCTTCTTGACAGAGGCTCAGTTAATTAATCAATGGGGTGGTGAAAGCTGACACACTCTGGCTAGGCTTATAAATGCCCTCGGGCAGATAGCCTAGTACCAACCTATGAACATGATCAGGTAAAGTTTGCTCCTTAAGCCAAGCATGCTTTCTGAGCACAGACCCAGTAACAGCAGCCCTGCAAGAGGCCTCTAATGAATCAAAACCACATTGCAAAGTATGTTTACCAACGTGTTCAGCAGAATGCATTAAATCCTGTAATTCTTTATTTTCCACACAATCAGGAATCAACATCATTTTCTGTTTAAGCAATCCAATAACATGTTGCTGATACTTTAACATATGAAACTGACAGTTTAAAGCCATAATGGCCACGGTTGCAGAAGTGTAAACCTTCTTACCACATCTATCCAGTGCCCTGGAATCTCCATCAGAATGGGTAGGATTTTTAGCAGTAGAAGCCTTAATGCCCTTGGGCCCCTGAGAAACTGTCTCTGGATCAGCAATAGGATTTTTAAAAAGGAACTTGTGTGACTCAGGTTTTCTGGGAGCAGGAGGCAAAGAATCAGGGGGCAAACTAGATTCCGAAAAAGCATCAACAATGTCTAGTACAGGAGGAATAGCTAAAGGCCTATGCTGAGGCAGGAGTAAAAAATCCCTAAGCCTCTTTTTTGAATCAGAAAAATCCTGGCTTTCCCAGTGGAAATGCTCCCTTAGAGTATGTAAGGTTTCACCAAAAGAAAAATCCTCTGGAGGGGAGGCAGAGGGAATTGAGTTCTCTGCATCAGAATCCTCATAAGTAGATAAGGGCAAATCCAGATCATCAGAAGAATCAGAAAAAAACAGAATCCTGGTCAGAAGATTCAGAAACACCTTCAATCCTAGGCCTCTTAGAAGGGGGCGGTTGGCTACTCCTGATTAAAGTAATTAGATCTTCAGCCATTCTTATCATTTGTTTTTTAGGCATAGAGGAATGAGCATGTGGCCTGGGCGTCAGTTTTTTAGGCATGGTTCCAGATTTAGGCCTAAGTGAAGAAGGAGGCGTTGGTTTAATATGCAGGTTCGTAGGCCTGAATACACCCTCAGAAGCCGGTGCCTGCACAGCAGCTCCGGACCCATCCAAGGTAGAGACATCCACGGGTTCCATAGTTGAAGCATCTCGCGGCATACTGGACTCTGAATGGGTCACAGTAGAGGCCTGCGAACCAGAAGTAGCAGGTATCAGGGGCTGCAAAAGCACCTCACGGAGTACCGGCGAACTGACGACTGGCTTAGGAGAAGCGTCGTTGGCAGTTTTGGACCTCGGCAGCCTGTCTCTGTCTTTATCCTTGCGTTTGTTTCGAAATCCTGGTAGGCGGATTGCTAACCGATGACATTTCTGGATAATTAAACTGAGAACCGAAATATTTAGAGGTGAAAATATACCGACGACAGATAGTGCCCTGATTAAATAAAGCACAAAGCCGGCAGCAAGGTATGTCATGGTCAAGGCATAGGCAAGGAATACAGTACGAATGAAAATCTTTATGAGGTATTTGCTTTCCACAAGTAATGCAATTATTAACTTTTACTGACATCGGTAAGGAGCAAGAAAAAGTTTCCCCATTGGGGTACTTAGCTTTAGTTGAAAACTTCTGTTCTGAAATTCGAAAACGAAAATTTCAGGAGTCGGCCGACCGGCACTTGCGAACTGCTTCTGCTTCGGGCACCGTACGGCAAGAAAGACTGATGTAATAGCGTCAGCTGCATGTTTATACCCCTGACGACCTGACGTCATGGAAGAAGGGACAGCAACCAACGCAGGACCTAAGACTTTGTTAATCAGGCCGGCTGAGGGCTAACTGCAAGCAGATAACCCAAATGTAATGACTGCAACAGTGAAACATGAAGAACATCCTGATCTCTTGCTCTTATTAATTGATGCCTGGTCAAAGCGGTAATCAGCCAGTCATCTAGATATGGAAACACCCCAAATCCTTACAGTCTCACACGTGCTGCTACTACTGCCATACATTTGGTGAACACCCTGGAGACTGTGGTGAAACCAAAGTGTAGAACTCTGAATTGGTAATGACTGGCTCCGAGCCAGAAGTGTACATACCTTCTGGATTGTCTGCTCATCTTTGTGTGATAGTATGCATCCTGAAGGTCTATAGAGCACATCCAGTCATCCTTTCCCAGAAAAGGCAGGATGGACTGAACTGTGACCATCTGAAACTTGGTGCACCAAACTGACTTGTTTAAGTTGCTGAGATCCAGAACTGGTCTCCAGTTCCCCATTTTCTTTGGTGCTGCAAACTATCTTGAGTAAGTTCCGGATTTTGTCTGGTCTGGTGGGACCTCTTGGATGACTTTTTTCTAGCAGCTTTTAAACCCAAATTGCTGCTTGTTCCCTCTGACTGTGTGGAACATTGAGAATTTTTTTTTGAAAATGGAGGAGGAAAGAAAAAGGTTATTCTATAGCCTCTGAAAATAATCCTCTGCATCCAAGTATCTGTTACTATTTCTAGCCAGATTCTCTGGTGCATGGATAGTCTATCCCTGATTGCCTCCAGTGTAGAGCAATTGGGCCTCCTTTCAGGAACACTTGAAGGGTCTGTCAAAGAAAGAATCTCTGGACCCTTGGTTCTGTGGGCCACCTCTGCTACAGAGGCAGTGTCTACCATTAGAGTCCCCTCCCCCACCCCTGGGGGAACTTCCTCCACATGTGTCCTGGAAAGGTCCCTGGGATTTCTTGAATCACGTCTTTTGACCACCCTGTTGATTCCTAAAAAAAGGATTTTTGAGGGGTTGAAAAACATTCACCCACAACAGACAGGGTCTTTCCATCCTTCTCACACCTAGATAATGTGTACTTCACTTTGGGGCCAAACAAAGGTGTGAGGAGCATTGAAAAAGACTTGAAGGGCTCCGCAAAAATCACATAAGCGCATCCAGGCATGCCTCCTCATGGAAATGCCTGAAACTGCTGACCTTGAGGTTGCTTTGGCTACATGTGAAATAATCCTCATGGAAGAATCGGAAAGAGATTGTAGGGCAGCGAACCGAGAAGTCAAGGACAACTGTACTTCTTCAGAAATGGATCCTGAGATGGTATTTGAGAGCTCCTTAATCAAATCCCTCTGTAACCTTATGAAATGTGCCAAATAATTCAGAGACTTTAAAACAAAGGTCGCTGAAACACAGATACTTCCCAAACCTGTCAATCGCCCACAGCTCCCTGTTGGGGGGATGAAAAGTGAACTCTCCTTGACAAGTTCCTTTTTAGTGGCTGCAGCCATGACCATGGCATCAACAGGCACCCCTTTTCCCTAAAACTGTTTGTCTACCAGTGGTGCAATGATTTTGTCTGGTCTCTGAGGAATAGGTTCAGTAGTGTCGGGATCCTTCCACTTCCACCAAGAGATCAACTCAATGAGCTCACTGGCAAGCAGAGTCACCCAGGAGGTAGGCCAGTACAGAAAGCCTACAGAAATAGAGACTCCTCAGATGAAGGGCTGCTGGGTCTCCAGCCATCTATCTGCTTAAGGATTTCAAGGATGCCTCCAAATGAGACATCTTCAGGAGGTGACCATGGGGACCCTTCACCTTCATCGAAGTCCGTATCTTCTGTGATAGACTCCTCTGGGGAGTCTAAGTGCTTCCTCTTACACATCTTATTCTTAGGGACCTCTTCAGTGGGATGCTCTGGAGAGGTATCAGAAGCAGTTGGGAAGCCTGGACTTTTTGTACTGGCTTTCCCTGTGGAAAAGAGTAATGAGACTCCAAACACAGAAACATCAATGCTGCAAACTGAAAATCTAAGGGGGTAGGATCCCCTGTACTGATGAGGCAGATGATGCTCTCTCCATAGCCTCAAAGGCAGACCGCCCCAGAGAGGGAGAAGACCTCGGATCCGAAAAGGCAAGCTTTTGGACCGGTGTCCCTCCCTGCTCCAAAGGCAATCCCTGAGATAGAAACCAGAGCCAATCTAACCCATGCTGAGACTATGATGCATAGAGACAGCTCCAACAACTTCGCAGTCAACTCCAACACCTTGGATCTGACAGGGAAGCCTTGGTTCCAAGAGCTCTCCAGATCCGACTCAACCAAAGTACTCAAGAGTGGACTTCAGATCCGAAGATAGAGCCATTCTAGGATCCGAGGCAGACATAGACAGATGGCTCAGATCCAAGGACTCTAAGACAGCAGATAGAGTTAGAGGAGCAACTAGTAAAGGGGGTGTGGTAAAAGAGAGGCCCTCCGGACCCAAAGGGGTAAGAGCTGGTAAGGCACCCATCTGATTCTGTGCCAAGAGAATTTTTTGCACCACTCTTTCCACATCTTCTTCTTCTGTTAAACTCATGGAAGAGGGAGTGGAAATTACAGAGGGGGACCTGGGTCTTTCCAAAAAGGCTGAGGGGACCCTGGAGGGTACCAGGTTCACAGAAGGTGAGCATCTGGTCCTTCATAGGTAAATAATACTGGAAGGAGTGGCTGGATCCGTAACTTTTTTTAATGGATCCAAAGAAGTCAGATCCAACAATTTTTTCTGCTTAGGATCCAATGTTGGGGTCGGATTAGATAATTTTCTCTTTTTCTTTTTAGGATCTGATGTTGAGGCTGGATCAGAATGAGGTCCCTTTCCAGAATGCTCCAAGGTCCTGGAGGAAGAAGTGCATGGACCCAGACAAGGAGATTTTGACTCTTTAGATTTAGCTCCAGATAAAGTCTTTCCAAATGCGAAAGGAAGTAAACCTTTTAGAATCACTTTATTCTTTCTTTCGACAAGGGCCCTGGGATTAAACCTATGGCAGATAGTACAGCCTTCCTGAAAATGAAGAGGCCCAAGACAATTACAAACAATGTGCGGGCATTGGATACAGGAATCTTGTGCCCATACTTGAGACATTTTTTTAACCCTGCTTGGCCTTTCTCTGCTATAGCGAGAAAAACAATGATAGTAAAACATACCATCAACAAGAAAACAATAAAGAAAGACTAAATGTTTTTAAACTTTTTTTTTTTTTTTTTTTTTAGAAAATATTACCAGAAATGGTAAATAAAGAAGCTACACTGAGTGAAACTAGGAAGGAATACTAACAATAGTATTCAAGGTATAACTGTATTGAAATAAGGAAAAAGAAAGGGAGATGATAAATAAATATAAGTGACAAAGTAAGAGATAGTAAAAACCTGAGAATAAAGAGGTTTTAACTGGAAAGAAATGCGAATTCACAAAATTTAACATTTATCTGCTTGTGAGTAACGGTCACTACGTCTTTCGCGTAAAGCAGCAAACAAGATCTGAGGTACTTGGGGTTGGTGCATTATGGGTAAGGGAGAAGCTCGAATGTTTTTTGTTGCTATGAGCTTTAGCAACAAGAGAGTTGGATCCAAGTGGTTGGAACCAAACCCATCAGTTGAGGATAGAATTAAAATTGACAACATCAGATTGGTAGTTCCAAAAACAGATGCAACTCTGGAAATGAGAGCCAGCTTATAATGCTGTGCAAAGGTATCATGGGAAGACTATGTAGCCAGTGAACAAAAAATCAATGGCTATGTGTTTGAAAATAGCTAGTGATGTAGCAAAACTTATAACAGAATGAGTCTTAGTAAGTTGTGGTAATGGCTTGTTGCAAAATTCTATACAATTACACTGCAATCTAGCGTGGCTAAGTTTGAAGATTTTATGGCACAGAGACTTAATGGAGAGAAAAAAACTGGGAATGAGTCCTTTTGCAAGGATTTGATTCTATAATCATTACTAAGACTCAATCCACTATTGTTTTAGCTACCTCTGTAGCCAGCTTCAGAAATCTTGCACTTAATGGAGTTCTACCTTCCTTGCTTGTTGATATACCATACAGATGGTGGTGATCAATCACAATGCAGTATACAAAAGACTTGAAAAAACACACACAGATGAATGTTTTAGTTTAAATTTAACTCAGTTGTATCTTTAGGTATAAAGATTGGAAAAGTTTTGAGGAATAAACCCTGTCTTTAGAAAGAACAGATAAATAAATGTAGCAGAAGTAGTCCAGAGATCCTGCCAGCTGATGTAATAACTACCAAAACAGTGTCTTTCAAGCAAGGAACTTGAATTGTGCCATACTAGGATGTTTAAAGGGAACTTGAGTTAATCTTTCCACAATAAAATACAATACAGAAACGGTACCTGATGATGCCATCCTCTACAGTTCTTGTGCACAAACTAGAGACCACTGAGGCATAAAAAGTGTAGGTGGCAATCAATTATTTCTTACTGAAAACATAGAAGGGAAGAGATGTTTGAAATTTTTCTCTTCAGATTAACAGAAGGTTTCTGAAATGTTGACAAAATTACAATCAAATAGGTGTGGGGCCTCCTTTTTGTGTTGAAAGAGGTTGCCAAACACTGAGACTTTATCAAACACTGAAACTACATCAAAACCAGTTGTATAAGTAGGCTACAATTTACTATTCAGGAGCACTTCATGTCCTTTATAGTTAACAGAAGACACAGACTTCAACTACTTTCTTGGAAACTTTCTTAACAGGCTTCATACTTGTGGATGTCACCTTAATGTACAGGAGAGGAGATATACCAGTGCTTGTATACTTTACTCTTCTTGATTCTACAGCAGACTGCTTTGTAGGCATCAAGGCCAAGGACAAATAGGTTTGATATAATCTTTAAGGTCAGAACTGTGAGCTGACAAGGATTTATTAAGCAGATAAAACTTAAACCTCTACTTTTTTTGATGGATTGCGGAAGCAGAAAACCTCTACTAAAGCTTGGCAAAATCAGCACATACTACATATCCACCAACAAGTTCCTGCTGTAAAACACAACAGTTTCAAATGAGTAGTTAAACAGTGGTATAAGTGTGAGGTAGTGTGTAAACTGCTTCCTAATAATACCTATCAAAAATATTACACATTATATTGTCCACCAACTTTATGAGTACAAAGTACTGCATAAAGTCAGAAAGACTAAGGGCCAGATTCAATAAAGCCTACAGTAAGTGTACACTATCCCCCAGATGTACGAAGCCCGTTATAGCATGCAGGAATAGTTTAAGAGCTATTTTCGGCAATATGTCCGACGTGCAATCCAGGAACAAGCTCCCGGGATGTGCACGTGAGCTCTTAGGCTAATCCTGCAGGGACAGAGCCCCTGTAAGCAAATTACCCTCATTTGCAGGTGAAAACCATGCAAATGAGGGTGATTTGTGATCCAGGAAGCAGGCAGCTGGCAGTGCAGGACAAGTGCAGTCTGTAGAAATGTACTCGGTTAGTAACCGAGTAAGTTTCTGCAAACGAAAAAACGGAGCTATGACAGCTCCAAATAAAGGCTGAATATCACTGATGAAGCATGGCAATGGCCAAGTAGAAGGCCAATGACATTGCAAAATGCGTAAAAAATAAAAAAAATAAAAACTTTTATTTTTTTTTGTTGCCGATCTTGCCTGTTTAAGCATAGGGCAGCAGCGCGCAAACAAGATGGGGGGAAAATAATAAAACAAACCTAAAATAAGCAGTTTAACCAAAAGCAGTATTCAGCCATGCAAGTCAATGGCAGGCATAAGACAACCTAGCCAGTGAGTAATGGTTGCAAAGGGGGGAGGCTCAGTGTGGGACATGTAACTATGCATTAGCAGGCAATCCTATGCAAATGAGTGGAAGGATAGGATTGCCTGCTAATTCATAGCAGGCAATCCTATGCAAATGAGGGGAAGGATAGTGAATCCCAGATTTCTCCAGGATGTGAGGCAGGTCCCAATGAGGGGAAGGATAGTGAATCCCAGATTTCTCCAGGTTGTGAGGCAGGTCCCAAGAGTGTAAGAGTAGAAATAGCTGGGTGCAAGACTAGGAGATAGGTGACATCATGGGGGGGGGGGGTGTCAGGAATACTGTAAGTGGATTGGAGCCCTGTGGCCCGGGACTGCTCCTAGCTTAGCACAGCTAAGCTAGAGGTGTGTCCAAGCTGCCTAGCACTCCTGACAAAGTGTAAGCGGGTGTGCCCACTGCGCACCGGGTTTCACAGCATGAAAAAGGAAGTTAAACCAGGAAATAGCAGCTCTGTGCACATTTGAGCACTCTGTTTTCACGGTGCGCACACAGGCTTAAACAGGGAGGCAATGGGGAAGGGAAAACAGCAGTAGGAAGGTAATCAAGGAGAACTAGCTGAGCTGACAGGTGAAATGTATCAGACACAGCCAATCACACAGGCAGCAGCCCAGCCCAGCACACCACTATAAACTATGTAAGCACCGTTCCCCCTTGTTATTCCCAATAACTCTGCACCACCGGTGTATATAAACGGGGAAATTTTAGAAAACGAAAGCAAGAGAAATAATGCTAGTGGCTGCTTTTGCTATCATAAACCAGCATGTGCAAGAGGCTGAGGGTGGTGAGGATGTGAATGCTGCCGAGCAACCCACAGTGAGGAGATGGAGAAGAGTGTACAGACCCAGGGTAACCTACCAAGGGCTACATGAGCTGGAGATAGTGGAGCACTATAGGGTGGATAGGGACCTCCTACAGCAGATTGTTCAGCTGTGCCGGCCACGCCTCACACACAGAACTAACAGAGGGGAACCCATCCCAGTGGATACCAAGGTATTTGTAGGCCCACGTATACTAGCTACAGCTACCTTCCAAAGGCCAACTGGGGATATAATGGGGATATCACAGGCATCAGCATCCAGGGTACTCCACCAGTTCCTGGATGCCATGTCAGCACATGTCGGTGAGCACATATACCTCCCCATCACCTGTGAGGCGTTAGCCAGCAATATGCGTCTTTTCCATCAAATAGCAGAATACCCCGAGGTAGTGGGTGCAATAGACTGCACGCATATACGCATCAAAACACCACCCGGTGAGCGAGGTAGGGTCTACATCAACCACAAGGGCTTCCCTTCCATCAATTGCCAGGTCGTGTGCGATGCCCAGGGCATAATAATGAATGTGTGTGCCGGCTGCCCCGGAAGTTACCACGATTCTCACATCTGGCATCTGATGCAGCTGTACCAAAGATTTGCCAATGGGGACATCCCACATGGTCACCTAGTGGGGGATGCTGGATACGCACTGGAGCTATGGCAGATGACACCCATCAGAAATGTACACAGACCCGAACAAGAACTCCATAATGAGGCACATGCACAAACACGAATCATAATAGAGCGTGTGTTTGGGATACTGAAGTCACAGTTCCGGTGTCTGGACACATCTGGTGGAGCCTTGCAGTACTCACCAACCACATGTATCCAAATTGTCCTTGTATGTGCCATGCTACACAATTATGATCCTGCTGAAACAGCTGCAGCAGGAACAGCATGGGGCAGGGCCACACAGCCCCCCACTACTGCCAAGGCCTGCACAGGCACAGAGTGACTCGGAGGAGGAACAACCTGAGCCTGCCCCAGTAGGCAGAAGGAGGCATGCCCAGTATGCCCTGGCCCTGGCAAAGATGCAACGTATAGCACATGCACTGACACAGTAGGGACCCAGGGAATGTCACCTCTCTCTGACTCGCACATACAGTAAAAGGGATGCCAAACATGACACTACCTGTGCTCAACCATGTAAAGGGAGTGTACTCTGTGCATCCGACATAGGCAGCCCTGCAGCACCACCCTCAATACTGGGACACCCACAAGGTAAGTGATTCACACATGCCAGTTGGGGGGGGGCACATACACAACAACTGCTACAGTCAGCAGGATAGGTGTAGACAAACACAAACAAATGCTGCACTATGGCCTCTAAATGAGCCCTATGTGTAACCCCCCCCCCCAGGCCTACACAGACAGACTACAGCAGGCCAGGCAGTTGGATGGAAGATGTGAAGGCTAGGAAGTCTGAAACTAATATGTAGGCAGTGAAAACCAGGATCTGTAGTACACTGGTATGCCTCTAGCCAGCATGACAGGCAAGACTACAGACTGAAATGGAGTACCCAACATACCAGTACTGTCCTAGCAAATGTGTAGAAGTGTCAGGTGTGTCCCCCATCCTATGTACACTAATAGTAACAGTCAGGTGTGCCCCACACTCCTGTGTAGAAATGTAGAAACAGTCAGGTGTCCTCCCCCCCGCTATGCAGAAATGGAGCAACAGTACAAGCCAAATGACCGATGGATACCCTGCAGACACAGCATGCTACCTGTCGGTGTACAACACAAAGGTCAGCACCGCAGTACAAACAACCTGGACATGCTCCACACATGCAATACAGATGGCCATACTGGGCATGCTCACACAGAAACACACGAAGGCCATGTCTGCAAACACCAGTGGACCAGACATATCTGGCAGTTGCAGTTCTTAGTGCAGACACATGTCAGTATGCACCACTCCTGCCTTGCACACACAGTGGATAACAATACAGTAATTTATGTAAGGACACCACACTATAATAAGCCAAAGGTAGATGACATAGATGTGTGGAAGAGGGTCACCGTAACAAAGACCCATCCGGGACTGTCCCACCTAGCACACAGCCAAAGGCCCACAACCACATGAGGTGCAGATGCACTCACTGCAGATACTAGCCATCAGCATCTGTCAGCATGACAGACTATGTGGTGCTCGTGCCAGCTGTGCAACATGACTGTACAAGGAAGTAGTCATCTAGTAGCTGTATACATGTACCTGTGACATATGAACCCGTGTGTGCCTGCATGCGGCCTGTCAACCCCTACATGAATGGGTTATGGCCTATGCACACACCGTCCACCCCATAGTAGTAGTATGACAAGCCTGTTGAGGTCATCCAATTTGAAATACACCTTTGTGAGAGCTGTAGCTCAGGAATCACCATGGCGCGTCCCATACCTGCGTACTGCTGCAGTGATAAACCAGTTAGGTAGAAGTCCAAACCCCACACTCGGCAACTGTGTGAGTGTGTTTGTCTGTCTCTGACTGTTTAGACAGCAATGCTTTTTAAGATACTCAAGCCCAGTGCAATGCATATACTGAACTTTAGCAAGGCTGTTGATGTTACTCACCTAGGAATACACCTCTGGGAAAATCATAGCCCAGTAATCTCCGTAGCACGTCCTGTAACTGCGTACTGCTGTAGTGTGATAAAGTAGTTAGGTAGGTGTTCTAACCTCAGACCTGGCAAGTGTGTGTGTGTGTGTGTGTGTGTGTGTGTGTGTGTGTGTGTGTGTGTGTGTGTGTGTGTGTGTGTGTGCGTGTCTGACAAAGTACAGAGCAATGCTTTTTATGCTACTCACACTCCGTACAGTTCATATACTCAACTTTGGCAGGGCTGCTGATGTCACTCACCTAGAAATACACCTCTGGGAAAGTCAGAGCCCAGTAATTGCCATAGCACATCCTGTAACTGCATACTGCTGTAGTGTGATAAAGTAGTTAGGTAGGTGTTCTAACCCCAGACCTGACAACTGTGTGTGTGTGTTTTAATGTATGAATCTGTGTGTGTGCGTGTCTCTATAGGCTACACACACTCTGTACAATTCATATACCCAACCTTGGCAAGGCTGCTGATGTCACTCACGTAGACATACACCTCTGGGAAGAGTGTAGCCCAGTAATCTCCGTAGCCCGTCCTGTAACCGCATACTGCTGTAGTGTGATTTAGAACAGTGGTAGGGTTCCATCCCTACCCGTGGCAGTCCTGGATGTTTTGTGTGCGTTTCAATGTGTGTGCATGGAGCAATGCATAATAGGCTACTCACTCGCAGTATATTTCAAATGCCCTACTGTGGCACTCCTGCTGATGTCATTCATTGTGAAATACAATTTTGGGGAAACAGTTTTTCTGTAATCCCTGTGGTGCGTCATATAACAGCCCCATGCTGTAGTGTGATATAGACCTCGGTCAGGGGTTCTATACCCAAACATGTCAGCTGTGGATGTTTTGTGTGTGTCTCACTGTTTGAGTAGGGAGCAATGCGTTTTAGGCTAGTCACTCGCTGTACAGTCGAAATGCCCTACTTTGGTAACCCTGTTGATGTCATACACTGTGAAATACACCTTTGGGGAAGAGGCACTCCAGTAATGTCCGTGGCACGTACTATAACTGCGTAGTGCTGCAGTGTGATAAACTAGTTAGGTAGGGGTTCTACTCCCAGACATGACAAGTGTGCATGTGTGAGTGTGAGTGTGTGTGTGTGTGTCTGACAAAGTACAGAGCAATGCTTTTTATGCTACTCACACTCCGTACAGTTCATATACTCAACTTTGGCAGGGCTGCTGATGTCACTCACCTAGAAATACACCTCTGGGAAAGTCAGAGCCCAGTAATTGCCGTAGCACGTCCTGTAACTGCATACTGCTGTAGTGTGATAAAGTAGTTAGGTAGGTGTTCTAACCCCAGACCTGACAACTGTGTGTGTGTGTTTTAATGTATGAATCTGTGTGTGTGCGTGTCTGACTGTGTAGAGAGCAATGCTTTATAGGCTACACACACTCTGTACAATTCATATACCCAACCTTGGCAAGGCTGCTGATGTCACTCACGTAGACATACACCTCTGGGAAGAGTGTAGCCCAGTAATCTCCGTAGCCCATCCTGTAACCGCATACTGCTGTAGTGTGATTTAGAACAGTGGTAGGGTTCCATCCCTACCCGTGGCAGTCCTGGATGTTTTGTGTGCGTTTCAATGTGTGTGCATGGAGCAATGCATTATAGGCTACTCACTCGCAGTATATTTCAAATGCCCTACTGTGGAACTCCTGCTGATGTCATTCATTGTGAAATACAACTTTGGGGAAACAGTTTTTCTGTAATCCCTGTGGTGCGTCATATAACAGCCCCATGCTGTAGTGTGATATAGACCTCGGTCAGGGGTTCTATACCCACACATGTCAGCTGTGGATGTTTTGTGTGCGTCTCACTGTTTAAGTAGGGAGCAATGCGTTTTAGGCTAGTCACTCGCTGTACAGTCGAAATGCCCTACTTTGGTAACCCTGCTGATGTCATACACTGTGAAATACACCTTTGGGGAAGAGGCACTCCAGTAATGTCCGTGGCACGTACTATAACTGCGTAGTGCTGCAGTGTGATAAACTAGTTAGGTAGGGGTTCTACTCCCAGACATGACAAGTGTGCATGTGTGTGTGTGTGTGTGTGTGTGTGTGTGTGTGTGTGTGTGTGTGTGTGTGTGTGTGTGTAGCACGTAACCTGTGTAGAGGTGGCTGTGAGTATGTGACACCTGTGGTCAATGTGGAGTGGGTTTTGCTCAGTTATTTTATGGTGGCCTTACTATATATTACCATGTCAACCATACAGGGATAGCAGATGTAAATTAGCGGAGAGGCAGGTGTGCAAAGCCATACCCAGACATGTGACATCAAGGCCAGCCAATCACAGTTAGCAACCCCACTACTACCCAGAGCACACACACACATGCCTAGGCAACAGCCAATACGTGGGTAGTATAGTGCATATTTGCCACTGATAGCAACTCTGCAGTGATAGCAGTGGGCTACAGAGGGCATGTCACCCTGGCCATCTGTCCAATATGCATGTACATGCAGACAGTGCACCTCCACCATGTTCCCAAATGGACACCTGCACCACCCGTGGTGCCTTCACATGCAACTCCCAATGGACATACCATGCCTGATAACATGCCCTGTATGGACAGATGACACTGACATCAGGAATGCTGTTAGCGTGCTATCAATGTAGGTGCAGGGTAAACCTGCTGCCCATTACCAGTTCCTGCCACAGGTGGGCAAGACTGGCACATCCAATGATAATCTGTGTTCACAACATGGGCCAGACACCCCAGGTACAGTTCCACGTGTCACTATACATCCATATGGGAGGTGTGGACATCCCATACACCATCCATGTCATGGAGTAAGGAACATACATGGCAAGTGATGCACAGCATTGGCCACACACAACAGTCATGCAGGTGACTGGATGGGGGGTGCAATACCCACCTGTGTGGGCAGATGCAGAAACCACAGGCCTGAGGCACAATGCAGACCATCACCATGTGGCCTGATGCCAAGGTATACCCATCCCATACCCTTGTACAGCCTGCTGGCACAGTTGACCACCACACACCCATGCAGACATGCACCCATGCATGTCAGGACTGGCACCCTGTGTGTCCGTGTGTGTGTTGTATGGTGCATCTACCACATCCACACTCACTACAACCCCCCAGGGCATACTGAAGCATGCTGTTTGATGTCTGACACCTCATCATACTCTATGCCCATATGACCTCCGTATGACCCGTGTGGTGCATGTGACACCTGCACATCGATGTGTTGTGGCAATCACATTAGTGATGAGTTGCACTCCTGGCCCTGCCAAGTGTGTCAATGTGTGTGCGTCCCTGTGTGAGTGTGCCTGTGTTGACACTGGCAGCTGTTCATGCAGACAGGCACGTGTACATCACCTACCGTTTATCTACTGTATCCCTGCTGCAGATGTCGCTCATCATCACAAATATGCTCTGAGTGCTCCACAGCAGGTAACCCATGTGGCGCAACCAATAACTGCATAGAACTGTGATAGCACTACATAGTTGTTGGGGGTTTGATACCCTGTGCTGGTAGGTGTGTGACACAAACATGCTTCTGTTTTACTCCAACACCCCTCCCTGACATGAATTTGCCTCTGTCTACCTCCACCACTCCCTCTCCGGTGGATTTGGAGACCCACACCTGCTATTCTTAGGCAGCAGCATGTGCAATGTAAGTGATGCTCATGATCAGCTGATGGCCTTTGCACGAATTGCAGCCCTTCCGTAGCTGACTGCATGTGGAACAGCTGTGGCAACAGGCCCATAACCAATTGCATGGAAACACACTCCAATACCTAGGAACAACATGGTGGTGTTGGCCCTTTACAGTCACTGTGAGCAGGAACTCGATCTGTTGTTTAGCAAACAGCATCTCAGATGGATTGTGGATTTACCTCTAACGTACACTGTGGAAAGAGGGCAACAAACAGGAGGGGGATGTGCCTGACCTGACTACAGACTGTAAGTGCTGCTATACTGCATGTGGAGTACTGTTGGTTTAACAGTGTTTGTCTGGATATGCTTGTCATACATGTCACAATACCTGCCATGTCAGTCCCATGTATATGTGGGGTCCCCATCAGCAGGGTCATCTGCAGAATGGGCAGTGTTGTGCCTTTGGTTTCATATGTCAGCTATGGTGCACCTATCTGTGGAATACAGAAGGTAGTGTGAGGATAGCAAGCAGTAGATGGTGACAGTTGGGAGAGTTACCGACGTCACATCCCTCATAAGACATATGGTGCAACAAACCCTGTTACGACAGTATTTGTATGAGGGTATAATAGCAACATGTCAATATTGGCCCTGTGCTTGTGCCTCCAGCCACAACTCTGTCAACCTTTGTACATATGTCATGCAGTAGGGGATGCATATGTTCTGTACTCCATAGTCACTGACAACATATCTGATTACAAGCCAGTGAGATATCAGACTGCTACACATGTCATGTATAGTAGGGGATATAACTTGAGGACATAGCCTGGCCATTATGTGGTTGTGTGTACAGTACTCAGGTATGTGTAAGTATGGTAACTGCCAGCAGTGTGTGTATAGTGAATATGTACCTTGGCCTGTGTAGAGACTGTTGTAGATGTCATTGTCCCAAGTCCTGTCCTGCTGTTACATGCTGCTCCACTGTATGTCACCCTAACAGCTTACATGTTTGTAAGGGCGAACATACACATGTCCCATACCACAGACAGGCATCCGACCACACCGTCTAGCGGCCCAGTATATGTAGGGGTATTGTGTGAGTGGCTCATATGAGGATGGTGTAGGTCAGATAGTCCATATACTGTAATAGTACGCTAGCTTACCTTATGTGGCTGTGTTCACATTGGTTGTGGTTATGCACTTTCACACAGGTGTCTGTTACTCTGTGATGTGACATGCCTGTAGAGACTGCTATCTATACAGGAACATGTGTATCCCCACATGGAAGTTGTAGCCCAGTGTTGAGTCAGTCTGCCTGTAGCTAGCATTGTGCTTTGTTACATGCTTAGCACAAGACTGTACTTATCCAGTGAGATGACATGTCCACATACTTGCCAGATGTACTTCTGGCGGGCCACCATGCCAGTCATGTATGTCAGACAAAGCAGTGGGATGCTGTCCAGATGTATGTTACTAACTAGTGGGCAGTATGTGGCCATGGCACCTCTGTACCAGCGGTTATTATGTGTCAGGACAGACAGAGGTGCATGAATGTATAATCTATGGGGGCAAATGTATACCAGTATTTACATGTGATACCCAACTACATGGCTGTTAACATCCATGCTGACAGGCCTGGTCCACATGTCTTGCATGAAGGGGTTCTGTGTATACCCTTGGACTGACCAGCGTGTGTCAGACTGTCCACATATATTTGGCGTATCACAGCTGTAATCCACAGGGGCATTACTGTGCTGGCAGTGGTACTGCACTATGATGACCTTAGCATGTCTGTCAGTAGCCAATGGCACACATGTCCACAGCAGATGTGGCCTCCCACACACACCATGTCTGTGAAGACACTCCCTATTACAGTAGCAATAGTCTACAAATATACCTGCAATACATACATGACATCCACTTGCGCTGAGAGGTTGGGACTATTGGGGCTGAGGTGGGCTCCACCCCATGTGCAGGACATATACATATCATTATACATATATCCATATAGATATATACACATTTACATAACTTGGTTACTGTATGACAACAGTTGTACACATATGTGCCTGTGTTCCAAACTCTGTCCTCCACCTACATCCCTGGCTTAGCACAGGTGACATGCTGTCAGGGTTTGTTATGTAGTGGGCTGTGTGTATGTCATGCTGTCATTCCTGCCATCCCTCCACTGCTGTCGTGTCCCCCACACATACGGGGGGGTTGGGGCCATATATGTGTGGGCTTCACCTATACAATACATGTGTGCCCTAATGCACTGCAAAGGGCAGTGTACATAACCGTGGCATATGGCCCAGTAGTAGTGAATGTAGGGGGATGCACCATGACTAACCTAGGCTGTAACAACATGTGTGGGTATCTGGGGTAAGCGGCCTTAAGGTAAATGAATGTACATTACCATACGGCCCACTGTGGGTAAATGCAGGCCTACTGCCGCCTGCCAACCGGACTGTTCTGTTTGTCTGTGTGATTGTGATGGTGTCAGTTATGCCTTGTTATGTAACGGATACATCCCATTGTGTCAACTGGGGTCTGTACCACCTAGGGATTGTGTACAGAGTGTAAATAGAGGCTGCTGACCTATACATCTGCATTACGTACTGTTGATTGTCTGGTATGCTATGGGCCAGTCTGTCATTACTATTGTACTACTAGAAGGCCTCGGCCTGGACAGCAACATGTGTCAACCTTACCAGACTACTGTTTCAGTATAACTGTTTCACAGTTGCATTACACTATTCATACGACTATATGACATGGCATATACAACTGTCATAGTACACATATATAGCTGTCACAATCATTTATGGGCACCTGTGTGTGGTGTTATACCCTTTGGTATCTCTGTGGGTATGTGTTGCCGACTATGAATGTCATTCGTATGGGTGGCTCATACAGTCTCCAGTTGGTAAGGTGGTGACTGTATGAATACTGGCTGCTGAAGTTGTGTACACGTACTACATATGTATCATACTGTACATATCTGTGTGTATGTGTACTTACATATATATCTATATATATATATATATATGTATATACATATATATATATATATATATATATATATATATGCCTGTATCTGCATATATCTGTCTGTGTATATGTATCCTAGGGATGGCCATGTTGTGCGCGGTCCTGGTTATGGGATCTGCAACACTTGTTACTGTATTAGAGGGGAGATGTGCTTGGCTGAGGGGAGTATACCTATTTGTATCAGATGTATATTGTGTGGGGTCTCTCAATGCCATTAACATTGCATGAGGACATATATGATTTTGTTATATCTCCATTGTAATCAAAAGATGTCTGTCTGTATACACCTATATATGTACATGTATATATCTGCTGACATATACATGACCTGCTGTATATACTTATATACTTACACATGTAGATGTAGACATATATATCCATAGATGTAGGCATTTGCATGTGTATATGTTCATATATATTTATATATGTATATATCCCTATATATATATATATATATATATATATATATATATTTATATACATATATCTACATATCAATATGCTGCACCTGTTTCTTCTTCTTATTTCGGCTTTTCACGGTTAGGGGTTGCTACAGCGGAACTCCAGTCCGCTTATGATTGGCAGTAGATTTGTACAGTGCCAAGGTGCCAGCCTGATGCCCAACCTCGACGAAGGCACGCCCATTCACGCATGTCTTTCAAACGCCACTCGACCACAGGGAGGACATGCAGACTCCACACAGAAGGCGCTCCAGCCGAGAATCGAACGGGAGAACCTCTAGCTGTGAGGCGAAAACGCTACCGCTGCACCACCATTCTTGTACCTGTTTAGACATTAATATAGTTACTCACACACATACAGCTATGTGTTGCAATACATTCCCTGTACTGTTGAATGACTGGGCTGGATGATTTGTTTGTGGAAGCATCAGGGTTATGTACATCTGCCATGGTTTAGTGGGAAATCACTTTGTGTATGGTGTGCAGTGTCCTGGGTATGAGCCTTGCGGAGGTGGTTTATTTTGTTGCTGGCCAGAACACTCCCGCTTACCCCCACGCTAACCTCTTTAAAAGGAATGGAAAAAAGAGTTGCTAGGAAAGTGGTGAAAAAGGGGCACAAAGAGGGTAAGACAGTAGGGGACATAGCTAGGCATGTGCAGGAAGGGTGTAGGAAAGGTCCATAGCTGCCCATTTCTGCTACAGCAACAGCTGTGCATAAACACTGCAGTTGGAGGTAGATGTGGACCCTCAAATCCCTGGGAGAGGGGGGAGGACAACATAAATGCATTGTGATGCTAATTAGACCGGATTACATGTGTCCAGTGGACACGTGTGCGGAATTGCCCTTCCATTATCTTTTCAGATGGGAGTGGGATGTTGGGGAGGGGCTGTGGGTATATTTGGGAAGGGAGGATGGGAAGGTTACCAGACATGACACACAAGATGCATATAGGGGAGGTATATGACACGTGGGGGGTGAACACCTTGATGGGGAGGGGTGTTGAGATATTGGAAGCCCAAAAGCCCCCTACTGGTAACAGTGGGACTGAGGTTACCACCTGTGGGCGGTCACCATGGTGTCACCACAGTGCCATACTCTTGTGAAATATGACTGCAGACCATCCTCCTGCTGACACATGTACACCTGCAACACAAATGGATAACATTATGGAGATAACGATCATGGTTACTGACAGCTGAAATGCATCATAGCTGCATGGCTACTCTACCTGACATGTATGCATTACACATTACCCCTGACAACATCTCACACTGCAGTACATTATAGCACAGTCACTGTGTGCATCAGAACAATGTTAGCCTGTCCCTGCATCGATGTTATGGATGACAGGGAAGTGGCACAGGTATCATCATATGCACAGGGTGTGTTGCTGGTTTGCCAGAGGCCGAGGGTGGCCCATACATGCGTCATCGGAAGTGTGGGTGAGGGGTTTTGTTAAACGATTAAGGCATGGTGATGTGGTGTGTGTGTGTAGGAATGGGGTCGCTCTAGGTGTGGTTGCATACTGCGTGGGTATGCATGCGCACAGTCCTGACATGTGGCCGCCCTATACAGGTGTTGTTGGACAGCTGCAGACCATACCTGGCAGGGTGTGCAGTTCAGTGCCTCTGGCCACAGACACGCTGACTGTGCCTGGCAGGGGTTCCACGGACACGTGCAGGTACAGACCTTGAGGTGCTACTGTCCCCTGATGATGACAGGTGTGCGCTGGAACCATGCCCCGCCTGGGACTTTCCAGGGCCACGTGCACAAGGCCTGCTGAGGTGTGGTATGGACAGCACCCCCAGTGGTGTGCTGGGGCTGGTACTGCCACTACGGGAGAGGCTTTGTGGCATGGCACGTCCACTTTGACTACCAGCTGTTGGTGTTTCTGGCCTACGTCCATGCGGACGTCACACCACTCCCACCACATGTTCAAGCACGGACATTCCACAGTCGAGAAAGCCCACCATCTCACCCCCACAGTCTATCCATGACCTCGGTATGTTCACGGAAGAATGCAGCAGAGTCATGGAGGTTGCCACTTACAGATGAGAAAGTAGCCCTCTGCAGCCTCAGGCCCTGTCTGGTGTGCAATTCTATACATGCCTGTGCCTCAATTACACCCTGAAACATGCTCCTTTTGGTAACAGTTGTGGCACCTCTGCCAGGGGCATGATGACCAGCGGCCCTCCCACGAGCACCACAGTACATCTGCCAATGTGGTGGCCTGCCGGACATCTGGCTATGCTGACTGTGACCCGACACAGTTGACATGGACACCACACCTTCCTGGTCACTGGCACCAACCACCAACTATCCCTCTGCTATGGCCACGTGTGATGGGGTTTGTAAGGGCACTGCAACTATGTGCAGGCTTGGGGTGGCTAGGAGGGTGATGACACATGTAGGCGCAGTGTTGTTCTCTGACAACCCCACCTGTGCCTTACCACTACCACCATCATCATCATCGGTGTCTGCACAGACACCTACCTCAGTTTGCATGCAGGAGGGAACTTGACCCACCTCGCCACCTGTGGGGGAAACACACACATTAAGACCTGTGCAGCATTGCATAACAGTACGCACACACACACACACACACACACACACACACACACACACACACACACACACACACATGCACACACATGTACACCCACAAACACTGACAGTCCACCTTACTACCCCACTTACCCAGGGTTTACAGACAGTCCCACATTCAGTTACAGATGTTCCCCATCCAGCATGGCACTAGCTAACATACACTCATTAATACTACCCATTAACATATCAGACCTCTCCATGCCTACACGTGTGATCACAACACATGATCTGTTACTCCATCACCTCCCTGACTTTGGTGGAGTAGGTAGTACATGGCCTCACTGCTGTCATCCAGTAATACCCTGTGTATGTCCAGTCATGGTGTATATGGCCCCTAAATGGTTGGGGCTGCTACATTCACTACATATGTCACACACCGAAGCCCACATCAGTCTTGATCAGTCCATGTCCCATCTGCTGCACAATCAACCAGTCATGCGGACAACAGTAATACCTGGATACACTCACTGATGTGGTCTGGTAATTCCCCATTGCATTAGTAGTGCTGCATATGTGGGTAGCTGGTTATCCATCTGCTGCTGGCATTATGATGTGTATACCTGGTATGTACTTTCCCTCCCACTGCATGTTCTGTGCTAAAGACCTTGTTATGCTATCAGCTGTCCTGTGTTCACATATCGGACAGGCTGTCCTGGTGTCTCATTTGTCACTACATCTACAGCACAACCCAAGGAGAAGTACTGCTATGTGATCAATCCCACTATCACCTGTGCATACATGGACACCCGCACAGACACACATGTACACACACAGACATGCATCATCCACACTCCACCAGATTGCACTTGCACACACATTCAACAACCCCCACACACACACCTATGTGTGGGGTTGCACACCTTTTGCACACACAGGCTTCCCATTACCCTTCTGTCAGCATGCGTTACATCTGGTGCTCAACAGCATGCAGTGCAACCAAAGTGACCTCATCACAGCGGCAGTATACATTTGTGTGATGCATGGGCTGTGTTGGTAGGTGATGGCCCTTTCCTTGTCAACACTGCACCCATGTACGAAGTGTTACTGTCAACCTGTTCTGCACCTTGCTTTGTACTGTGCACCATACCACACAGGTGTATAAACCATTGCTGTTTAAGTAGTACTGTGTCTGTTATGTCAGCTCAAATGCTCACAGCCCCTGTGTGTTACAGCACCTCATACCTGGGATGATATGTGAACGGATATATTTTGTGAATGCCTGATGTCTGCTTTACATATCACAACATCAGCAGTGCATGTATGACCAGTACAGGACTATTACACTGACACTCACCAGACCTTACCATGGCTGTGGGGGGTACCCTACACATGTCCCAGAACTCTGCATGGTTGCCAGGTCTACTAATGTGCACATCCCTTGAAGTGCACACACTGCTGTCATTATTGCTGTTCATAGGTTCATAGGTTCATACTAGGCTATCTGCCCTGGGGCAATTACAAGCCTAGCCCGATTTTGTTTGGCTTACGCCACCCCTTGATTTGAGTATAATGTGCCCTTTTTAAGGTTTAGTTTACTGTGCCTCTGTCTAATAGTGACACGGAAGTAATCCCCGGGACAAACCTACGATCCCCATCCACTCATCAAGATTCTTCTTGAAGAGATTCAGTGAGGTGCTCTGCCTAACATGAATTGGAATTCTATTCCAGAGCGAAGGGAGCCTCTGGGTTATGAATCTGTCCCTCCAGCAAGTTCTATTTATTTCTGTGCTGAGGTTCAAGTCCCTCGAGCGTGTGGCTCTAAGGGATTTAGATTTACTGAGGTGGAGCATGTCCATTAATTCTGGACTGGACATAGCTTTATGTGTCAGGCATATATCGCCTTGAAGTAGGCGGTATGCAACTGAGTAGAGCTGGAGTTTTTTTAACCGAGCAGCATATGGCATCTGCTTGAGTCCCTTGATCCTCTTGGTGAGGTACTTTTGGGGTCTTTCTAATTGCTGCAGGTGTCGGGTAAGGTACATCCCAAAAGGGGCATTATATTCTATGATAGGCCTGATGAGGGATGAATAAAGGGGCACAATTACCTCTCTTGTTCTAGATGTGAATCCTTTCATGATGAGGTGGGCTATGTAGAAGGTCTTTCTAACCACTTTGGCAATGTGGTTTTCAAAGGAGAGATTGCTATCAACTTGGGTCCCCAGATCCCTACTTACTTTCTCTGTACTTAATAGGTTACTGCCTATGTGGTAATTTGTGGGCACATTGTTTTTGCCAAAGGGTATGACTATACACTTTTTGGCATTTAGCTTTAGACCATGGCTCTGGCACCAGTTATCCGTCTCTGTGAGAACTTTTTGAAGGATGTTTGTGCCAGCTGGACAGTCGATTATGGCACCCAGTTTGCAGTCATCTGCAAACTTGGTGAGCCACAGTCCTCCCACGTTGGCCTGTACCTCGGAAAAGTATATACCGAACAAGAGCGGTCCCAGGACAGAATCTTGTGGGATGCCACTTGTGACCGGTTTCGAGTCTGACATGGCTCCAGCAACTCTCACTCTGTGGGTTCCGTCTTTGAGCCAGTTTGTGACCCATCTTGTGACACAGAGGTTTATATTTAAGCTGACTAGCTTATCTATGATGCCCGAGTGGTGTATTGTGTCAAATGCCTTTGCTAGGTCCAGATAGGCTGTGTGGACTACCTTCCCTTCATCTATGGCTTTGGTGACTGTTTCAAAGAAGTCGACCAGGTTCAAAAGGCAGGATCTGCCCTTGACAAAGCCGAATTGGGTAGGATCTAGTGTCTGTAGGTCCCCAATATCTTTGTTTATGAGCTCCATGATGATCCTATCCATAGCCTTGCAGACTAGGCTAGTCAGGCTTATGGGGCGATAGTTTCCAGGGTCCGTAGAGGCTCCACCTTTGTGGAGTGGGACCACTGTTGCTGTACACCATTCTGTGGGCACATATCCTGTAGTGAGGCTGAGATTGTACAGCTGTTTTATTTGAGGGGTTAGTTCTTCTGGGAGTTCATGTAGGACGCAACCCGGGACGCCATCTGGTCCCATGGAAGCAGTGTTTTTTGCTTTGGAGAGGGCAGTCTTCACCTGAGTATCAGAGATGTTTGGGAGGCAGCCCTCTGCTGGGATAGATACTTGCTCTTTTGAGGGGAGGGTGGAGAAGTTTGCACTGAACCTGTCTGCCAGGATATTGGCGATGTCTGTGGGTTCAGTGTATTTTTGTCATTTAGAATAAACTCAGAACAAGTCTGGGAGTTGCATCCCAGGTTCCTAACATAACTGAAAAAAGCCTTATTATTGTCTTTAGTGTCCTGTGCAATTTTTCTGTCGAAGCTGGCCTTGGAGGATTTTATGAGGGATCATAATTTTTTGCTAGTACTGATCAGAGCTGCCTTCCCTATTAGGGATTTTGCTCCATCATGTAGTAGCTTCCTCCTTCTGTTGCACAGTTTATTTATGGCTGGGGTCCACCAGACTGGATGCCTGCCTTTGGATGATTGGGTCTTGGTTTTGTTTGGGATAGCATGATCCATGCATTCCTGGAGATTTCCGTAGAATGCGTTTATATAGGATTCTGCAGTTTGGCCCGTAGTTTCCACTGGCCCTGGGGCCTTGAAGGATTCCACTTTGGTTTTCAGAAGTGAGAAGTTCGCTTTTGAGAAGTTTTTCACTGTGGTTTTCTGGGTTGGGGGTGGGGTCGGGATGTGGATATCCATTGAAATTAATTTATTTTCTGATCTTACCAATGAGGGATAAACTTCTGGTATGGAGCATAGAGTACCCATGTTGGTAATGATCGGGTCTACTATGTTATCCCCTCTTGTGGGAGTGGTGACTAGTTGTTCCATAGCATTTGAGTTTTTAACTTCCAGGAACCTTTGGGCTAAGGTGCTGGGGCTTGAGTAGTGCTCCCAGTCTATGTTTGGGTAGTTGAAGTCGCCCAATATAATGGTGTTTGGAGAGATCTTCATGTTCTCCAATGTTTTCAGGAAAGCCGAGTGGGATTCCTGACTTTGAGAGGGTGGTCTGTAGGATGCTATAAACTGAAAATCAGTCTTGCCCACTGTTAGTTGCACATGGATGATCTCCAATACTTTGTGCAATGCCACTAACCTGGAGGTGTGGATATCCTTGATAAATATGGAATCTCCCCCTCCTTTTGTGGTTCGGTCCGGGTTTTGAGGCCGAAAAGCATGATATGAGGTATAACCTGGTAGTGCTGGGGTGCTTTCTGGAGCCTTGAACCAGGTTTCTGTCACTGCACAGATATCGATGTTCTCCATACTGAGGAGAGCTTCAAGTGTGTGCATCTTGAGGTTAAGACTTCTGGCGTTTAGCAGCATTACCCTTAGTTTCTTGTTCCTTGTGCTGTCTATGGAGGTGGGTTTGACTTTTGAGCCTTGCCTAAAAAAGGCACTATGGGGGTGGCAAGAGCCTTTGCCAATATCCGAAAGCCCAGTGGTGACAGGTGCAAGCCGTCCCTAGTGAAGCAATGTGGCTTGTCGAGCATGTCATCCCAGGCTGACAGACACTGGATCCCCTTTGAATGACACCAAAATTTTAGCCAATTGTTAAAATCGATCATTTTGTCTTTGTACTGTGGCATCATTCTAGGTGAGGGTAAGATGCTGCTCAAGGTCAGGGTCATACCAGCCTGGGCTACATGATCAGAGAGCTCCTCTATGTCTCTTTTGTGGGGTCAGAGTTACGTCTGCCACAGTTACATAACCTGATTGTGTGCAGTTACAGCCATGAGGGTGGTGTTTCACACATGTCCCTACTGTAGGCCGTATGTCCTGACATACTCCCCATCCCTGTGGACACATTGCACAATGACAGGATTTTAGGTATCTTGCATGTGTCTCTTGTACCCTTCCAATACCCCAGCATGGTCACTACTGTGACACAGTGCATTTCACAACAACAAAATGTGAACGTGTACAACATGCAGTATGTGTAAGTGTGTTAGATGTGTGCATGGATTATCCCATAAACATTACATGTGCAGTGACTTGTCATGCATGAACATGAACCATACTCACCGGCTACAGGCTGCTTCTGTGGTGATATCCTGGAGGGACCTACATAAGAGTGTGAGAATGTTATTGTCAGTGGCCACAGCTGTGGCATTCATAAAGGGTGAGTGCAGCATTACGTTACATCTACAGTAGGGGTCCCAATACTACAGCTTATGCACGTCTGTTTATTACTACTACACAGCAACAGACTATGTATACGACATCTCAGATTTGCATGATGTACCTGTACAGATGCATACACATGATTGGTGTACTGATGTGCCCTGGGGCCTTACCTGCACGCTCCTCAGGCAGTGTGTCGGTGGCACCCAACTCCACAATGTGCCCTGCCAGTTGTTGGTGCTGCAGGTGGGCAGGTGCCACAAGGCTCCTGAGTAGCTCCTCCACACAGGTGAGGGGTGGATGGATGGCTTGCCCCCCCCTGTTGTGAGGTGGTCTCCCCATACAGCAGCAGCACTCCGACGCACATGGCGAAGCAGGTCTCTGCAATGATTACAGACCTGCTCATAGCTGAGGTTATGCAGTCCGACATCATTGACCCTGTGGACTAGTTCATTCCACAGGGCAGTCCTCTCCTGCTGGTCTTGGGCTGTCCGTCCGAACAGCTGGTCATAGTGCTGCTCCAAATGTGATACTATCACCTCGGTCTCTGCAGCACTGTAGGCCAGAAGACGGATATGGGGCATTCTCCCTGGAAGACAAAGATGAAAACAGGTCAGTGCAACCATGCAGCAGGGTTACCATAGTTCTTAATACACATCTGTGTCTCCCCCCACCATATCAGCTACAACAAACCGTTCATAGAATGCAATTGGTATATCGGCTGCTTACCTACCATTGGGACATATGTTGTATTGTACCAAGCTTTGTGCTATGTGTTTGTGCTATGCTCTGTGCTATGTGTTTGTAGCCATGCTCCCTGTGGGGACACTATCTCTGCTGGCCTGTTACAGACTATTTCACCTACATGCCATTGTCAGTGCCACTATATATTAATATATATATATGTATATATATATATATATATATATATATATATATATATATATATATATATATATATATATATATATATATATATATATATATATATATATATATATATATATATATATGAATATATATATATATATATATATAAATATAAATATATATATAAATATATATATATATATATATATATATATATATATACATATATATATAAATATATATATATATACATATATATATATATATATATATATATATATATATATATATATATATATATATATATATATATATGTATATATATATATATATATATATATATATATATATATATATATATATATATATATATATATATATATATATATATACATATATGTGTAGATACATCTTGTGGGTGTTTATATACCTACATCTATATGACTGTCTGTATATCTGTAGACTTATCTGTCTAATTATATATCACACAGATTATCTCTATGTGGGGTGCATACAGACATCTGGTCCACATTCTGTAACTGTCTTCCATTCACAGCTGCACTGTTCTGCCTTACTCCAACACAGCCAGGTGTCATATAACACAGACTAACATTAGGGTGGTATATGTCGTGAGAGATTGCTGGTAAGCCTATTATACACCTATGGCATTTATGCATGCTGCATTAGACATTAACATGACTATCCTGCGTGTGGTGTGCTCTGACACCCATGTGTCTATCGTGACGGCAGTACTTCCACCACCAGATATTGCCCACACTAACATACCAAACACACATATTATTGCTTAATTCTTTGTCATTCCTTGCTGATCTGAAACAGTTGGCAGGTATGTCCCGCTGCCTACAGGGACAGACAGTTTTGTCCAGAGCAGTTGTTCAGCAGAACTTCATTACAGGGACAACTACAAATGGCTCATATCAACATTCCACATCATATTTCCTATTATTCTATACCACATACTACTTTCAATTACATACATATATGTTTTACATACCTGTCATTTTTTTTCCTGACAGCTGTGACTGCCTGTTGTTTACAGTTTACGTTTTTTACTTCTTTTCGCTGAATCTGTGTGTTTCTCTGTCTTTGTCTCTCTCTCTCTCTCTCCACTAGAGTGATTGAGCTGGTTTGAATGGATTGCAGCATGGCTTTTGTAAGTGATGCACATGATCAGGTGATAGGCTCTGCACCAATCAGTGTGCAACACTTGCTAACTGCATGCAGCCTGCTGTCTAGTACTTCAGATAACCACTGTCATGGCAACCCAGTACTATAAAATACTGACTCATGTGGGCGTTGTCCCTTAACCTTTCCAGTATGGAGGACAATCTTTCTGTATGTGGGCAGCAGTGTTCTAGACAGCAGTTTGCAATACCTCTTACAGCAGGAATTGCAGGCGCCAATTACACATTCGTTGGGGTTCCAGACCTACAGAAAGAGTGAGTAGTGTTCATATGTGCATTGTATATTGCTGGTCTTGCAGTGTTTATGTGTACATAGTTTAGGATGGAATGCAGTCTGCCTGCATAGCTCTCAACTGTGGGGCTATCCACATGATGGCCACTGGATTGTGTGGTTGGATTGGTCTGTGCACTACACAGGTCTTGCCCTACATATATCACTGGCAGTCTGTCTGTTGCATGCTATCAGTACATAGCTACATCCATTTGTGTTTCTAATGTCATATTCCTGCATAAGGGTATGTTGCAACAAATCCTGTAACACCAGCAATATCCAGGATGTGTAACAGTAATATTGCAAGTATGGCCCTGTATGCCTGCCTCTGGCCTCCACATATATGGCAGGCTTTGTCCTGCTGTGGTACAGTTAGGGGTTGTTTGGTAATGGCCGATCATTATTTACTGCTTGCATTCCTATTACCATCCCAGTCATATCGTGGACTCACACAAAATATATTGGTCATGGTCCATACATGTGACCGATACAGTGACATTACCACAACTATTACATTCCCCCCTAGGGCTTGACTACAGGGTGTAATTGGAGGCTGCTGAAATACATCAGTAATTGCTGACTGTTACCTATCTTGAAGGCAAATCCTTTGTCTACTGTTGTACTGATTGAAGGCCTTGGCCTGGACAGCATAGTATGTTATATATCAACATTGTTTGCATCTACTGTTTTGTGTGGGCCTTGCATTCATCACTGATTACATATGTCAGACTTCATGTGCTGTAAGTAATGGCATACATTATTGTATAGTACATAAATAAAGGTTGTCTGTGTATGCATATCCGTGTGTCGTGTCATGTCCTTTGAACTGTGAGTGGGTATATGTTTAATGTAAGTTTTCTCATTTGTGGGACAGTTTGCCACACTGC